>NC_081421.1:4392011-4447011 GCF_949786415.1 Peromyscus eremicus
CCTCTCATTCTGCTTAAAAAAATAGTTTATTAAAAAAATTAAAATTGCTGGGCAGTAGTAGCACTCAAATTTAATCCCAGTACTGGGGAGGCAGAGGCAGGCAGATCTCTGTGAGTTCAAGACCAGCCTGATGTATAGAGTGAGTTCCAGGACAGCCAGGGAGGGGTACACAAAGAAACCCTGTCCAAAACAAAAATTATGTTTGTTTGTTTATTTATTTTTTGTTCATGGCATACATGTGGAGACCAGAGGACAACTTGCAGAAATCAATTCTCGTGACTAGGATGTGGGTTCCACAGATCAAGCTCAGGTTGTCAGGACTGGGAACTGAGCCCCCTTGTCCACACTCATTCCACTATAAAAAAGAAAAAGATGTATTTATTTATTATGGGTACAGTGTTCCTACTGCATGTATGCCTGCAGGCCAGAAGAGGGCACCAGATCTCATCACAGATTGTTGTGAGCCACCATGTGGGTGCTGGGAATTGAACTCAGGACCTCTGAAAGAGCAGCCAGTGCTCTTAACCTCTGAGCCATCTCTCCAGCCTCCATTCTACTTTTTAAGTCAGAAGAAAACTTTATAACATTCAGTTATTAGGCTACATCATGTTATCTTTTCTGTTTAAAGATTTTACCACAGTGTGTCTGTGATTACTGTGATAAATTCTACTGTTACGATTTTCAACATATATCTTGAATTTGATTTTTAAAATTCTTTATTTTGGTCTGTGGCAGGTTACTCCAAATTCGTCCTTAGAAGGATGTGAATATGGAGTGGTTTCTTTCTACTCAAGTCTTAAAGAAAATCTGTGAGTTCTACCTGGTTCTGCATGAGCCTGGGGGTGGGGATGGGGTGGTGGGGTGGTGGGGAAAGGGAAACTGAGCATGTGAGTTAGAGCTGACAGGGAGCACTGGACAGAGAGCCACACTTGAGCATCGTAACATTATCCCGGTGTTAGCAACACGGTGCTGCTGCTTGGTGGTGGTGATTTTTTGCAGTTTTAAAATTATGATAAAAGCAAGAATAAAGGTCCAGGTATGTCTGCTTTGAAAAGATTAGTCAAGTGCTAGTAAGGGGTGAACATTGAGCCCTGTCTCTAATGGATTCTGCTCTGCAATTGAGGTAACTCACTACCGTTGACCAGTCAAGATGTCTAATTTTTTTTTAACCTTAATTTTTATTTTTTTTATTACATTTTGTGCTGGTTAGTTTTTTTTTTTTTTTTTTTTTTTTTTGTCAATTTGAAGCAAGCTAGAGTCAACCTCAACTGAGGAGGTCTCTGCCCTGTAAGCAAGTATGTGGAGGCATTACCTAGATTTGATGGCTAACTGCAGGAGGACCCTGGCCCTTGTGTGAAAATGGGCCGAGCAAGCCGTGGAAGCCTTCCCACGTGGTCCCTGCCTCTGCCCCTGCTTCAGCTCTTGCCTGGGCTTCCCTTAGTGATAGACCATGATGAGAACACATAAGTTAAATACACTCTCTCCTTCCAAAGTTGTTTTGGCCAGAATGTTTTAATATAGCAACAGAGAAGCAAAGTGGGACCCATTTACTTCTGGTGAGTGTGCACTTGCCACAGCAGACATGTGGAGGTCAGAAGACATCTTGTGGGAGATGTTTTCCCCTTCCACCACATGGGTCCAGGGGATCACACTCAGATTGTCAGCCTGTGCCATTACCCAGATGAAAAGCCATCTCATTGGTTTCTTTTCTTTTCTTCCTTTCTTCTTTTTTGAGATAGGGTCTGCCTATATAGCTCAGGCTGGCTCAAATTCTTTATTTGTTTTTTTTTGACAGGGTTTCTCTGTGTAGCCCTGGCCGTCCTGGAACTTGCTCTGTAGACCAAGGAAGGCCTTGAACTCAGAGATCCACCTGCCTCTGCCTCCCAAATGCTGGGATTAAAGGCGTGCACCACCACTGCTGGGCTGTGGCTCAAATTCTTGATCTTTCTACTCAGCCTTCTGAGTGCTGGGATGATAGGGGTGAACCATGACAGGTGAACCATACCTGGTTCAAACTGGACTCTGCACTGGCCCCACCTCAGCTAGAATCTCTAGTCTCTCCTCCCTAAGTCCTGGCTAGTCCCCACCTTCTCATCCTGATGACAGCAGTCACAGGTGTCCCAGGCACCTTAGGACCCTTAGGTCGTGAGAGTTGTTACTGAGGCAACAGCAGGGACTTGGGTGCTTCCGGGGTGGGGTCTTTTTCATCCCCCTACCCGGGTATTTATTTGTATTCATTGTTTTATTTTGTGTAGGAAGTTGAGCTGGGCGTGGGGTGCACGCCTGTAATTCCAGCACTAGGTTAGCTGGAGGCAGGAGGATCAGGAGTTTAAGGTCACTGTCAGGTATACAGTGAGCTTGAGGCCAGCCTTCCATACATGTATTTAAAAAAAAAGCTGCTGGTGGGGGCACACACCTTTAGTCCCAGTAGTCGGGAGGCAGAGGCAGGAGGGTCTCTGTGAGTTCAAGGCCAGCGTGGTCTACAAAGCGAGTTCCAGGAAAGACGCAAAGCTACACAGAGACACCCTGTCTGAAACACAAAAACAAAAACAGAACAAAAGCCAGTATTCCTGGTTGAGGGAAGAGGGAAGTGCAGAGAGAAGGGAGCACATGTGTGAGTGTTCTAAGGTCCGAGCCCAGGAGAGGTGTGCATCACGGATGCCCATGCTGCATTGGTGAGAAATTATCTGGCTTCTTCTACATGCAAAAGGGCTGGGAAATGTAGTCTGTAGGTTGGTTGCTGTCGGCCCAGTTATAACACTGTCACATGGCCAGGTAGAGAGAATGGTTTTGGGGGCACAATCAGTTCTCTTTGATTCACTGAGTCTGTATGATCTTACTTTATTTGGAATCAGATGATTTTGATATGGCTCAGCCATCCTGGTCCTGCACGGAGGATGGAGGACTGAAATGGCATCGGGTCTTGCATCCAGGAGTATGTTTAGGGTCCTGCCCCATCCATGACGGTGTCAGTAAATTGCTATAAGATTGATAGGAAAAATCCTGTTAATGCTTGAGGGATTAATACTAATCTCCCTCTGAATGCAGGTTCCACATCTGTGGATTCAACAGATAGCATGGAAGCCATTTGACAAAGTATTTGTGCTAACCTACATAGACTTTTTTCTTTATTGTTTCTGAAACAATAGAGTGTAACAACTCATGTAGCATTTACATTATGTTATGTATTATAAGCAGTCTAGAGATGATTTAAGAACACAGGTTGGGGCCTGGAGAGATGGCTCAATGGTTAAGAGCATTGGCTGCTCTTTCAGTGGACCTGGGTTCAGTTTCCAGCACCCACATGGCTTCTTACAACTCTCTTGAACTCTAGATCCAAGGGATCTGGTGCATTTTTCTGGCCTCCAGGGGCACCAGGCACATATGTGGTACACAGACGTATCTGCACCCACACACATAAAATAGAAATAAACCTTACAAAAATGAACCCAGGTGGATGTGTGTGTAGGTTATATGCAAGCCCTTTTATTTTATTTATTTTAAAATATATTTTTACCCTTTGAGAATTGCATACAATATAATGTAATCATATCCATCCCCCAATTCCTACCAGATCCCAACTTCATGTCCTCATAAAAACAAACAAAAACAACAACAACAACAACAACAACAACAAAAGCCCGCACAGAGTCCAATTTTCTGCTACCCATATTCCTATGGGTATGGGGCCGTCCACTGGATGGTGGTCAAACTACCAGAGGCCACACCTCTAAAGAAAACTGTCTTTGCCTCCCTCCAGAAGCCATCAGCTATCAATAGCTCCCCGATCAGGGGTGGGTATTTTACTTTTTACTGAGACAGAGGTCCAGTGCCCCCCCCCCCCTGCGGCGCGCCAAAAAAAAAGGGGTTGGGGATTTAGCTCAGTGGTAGAGCGCTTGCTTAGCAAGCGCAAGGCCCTGGGTTCGGTCCTCAGCTCCAGAAAAAAGAAAAAAAAAAAAAAAGAGACAGATTCCCATGTATCCCAGGCTGGACTCAGTCTCCCTGTGTAGCCGAGGACGAGACTGAACTTCATGCTCTACCTCCCCACTCCTGGGACAACACGTGTGGGCCGCCCACTTTATATGGCAGTGGGGATGGACACGGGAGCTTCTCATTTGCTGTACTAGTCCTCTCCTGGATGAGCCACGTGCCAAGCCACTGTTCATTATAAGGGACTTGGGTATCCCAGGATTTGGGGAGGTCTAAGAACCAATTCTCCGTAGATGTGTAGGGATGGACAGACGACTGTACGTGGGAGGACAGACTCACAGAGCAGATACTCAGAGCATCAAAGATGAAGTCATATTCACATGGAGCCTCACTGATGCTCCTAGGTAGCCGAGGTCTGCGATTCCAGTTGTTTGGGGATTTGATTGTGATTTGTTTTGTGTGTTTTTGTGTCAGGAAAGCCTTCCTCCCCCTTCTTGCTGCAGATGAAAGTTGTTCTTTTCCACAGCATTCAGCGGTGTCTTGCAGACCGACTGGAACCAACCGATCAAACCCGGTTCTCTCTCACCGGCGAGTGTTCCGGCTGCGTGGCTGTTCTTCAGGCATAACAGATGTGCCTCTGTGCCTTTGTACTTTCTGTTTCTTATGCCTGGCACACGCTACCATTCCAGGATTAAGTTCACCCTTCCCCCAAGAGTCATACCAGGTAACGCCAGGGATGGCTGTTGACACTAAGTACTCGCTGTACTTCTGGTGTACTTTACGACTGCAGTGTCGCAGCTGATGCGAGGTAGGTCCTGCTGTTTTCCACACTTTACTGTTGAAGACGTGGGAAGTCACCGAGGAAACAGCGCAGGTGGGCTCCTGGCTCGGGTTGCACCATGCTCCTTCACCCCTAACCCCGCCCCTGCAGCAGATCTCTCCAAACTAGGTCAAAGGTGGTTAGTTTCCATCTTTGCCATCTGCTTGGTAGCACACTAAATAATATTAGTAATTGTTAATAATTTCTTGATGGCCAACTTGACTATAATCCTTATTTGTTCAGCCCAGCACTAATCTAGGTGTTACTGTGAGGTAACTGTAAATTCCCAGGACTTACACAATGCATGGATTTTGGGGAAAGGGAGTGATGGCCACTGATCTTCTGGAAGGGACTGACTTAATCTGCCTTAAAAGCAGAACTGGAGTTTCCACGAGGTCTGCAACTTCCAGCCTGCCATCTGCCCTATGGATTTTGGACCTGCTTAGCTGAGCCACAGTTACGTAAGCCAAGTCCTTGCAATAAATCTCTCTTCCAGTCGGGTGAATCCGTCTGGTAAAATCCTGGCTGATGCGGTTTGTTAGAGCTGGCTTCTAATGGGTCAATGTCTTCCCCATTTCCCTCACACTAAGTCCACCCTCAACTTTCTCCAGCGTACATTTAAGAATCTTTCAGAATTCCTAAAGTTTTGAATGTGGTCACACTTGCATTGGGTCCAGTCTTTGATGGGCTCACGAACTCTGTGAGAAATGAAGGCATTTCTTACATAATCTGGTAAACCTCAGACTGACTCTCACTGAAGCGGAAGTGGGTTTACTAGGAAAATAAAGAAGCCTATGCCTCACACTCTCCTCTCTATCCCAACGTTTTCTTCTTCTTTTTAAAATTACCCCCCACCCCACATTCATTTTCTCTATGTAGTCCTGGCTGTCCTAGAACTTGCTCTGTAGACAGGCTGGCCTCAAACTCAGAGATCTGCCTGCCTTTGCCTCCCAGGTGCTGGGATTAAAGGTGTGTGCCACCACTGCCTGGCCTTAAAAATATTTTTTGTATACAGTATATTTGGTCATGTTTTTCCACCCCTCACTCCTCTCAGATGCTCCCTACTTCCCTACCCCCCAACTTTATGTTCTTTCTCTCTCTTTCAAAGCAAAAATAAACGAACAACCCCCACCCCAAAAACACCAAAACAAAAATTAAAACCAAATAAGCAAAAGACTAAGAAGACAAGAAAATACCATACAAAACAAAAAAATCCACAAAAATGCGATTGAATTTGTTCTGTGTTGGCCAGCTACTCCTAGAGTGTGGTTGATATACCCAGTGATACTCCGTCGGATTAAACATATTTTCAATACTATGCTTTGGTGAGATTTACTTTACAATATAGTTCCAAAGCCTGCCTCATCCAGTTGCATTATACTCTTATCAAGGATGAAGAGACCTATCATTCTGTTGATCATTAATACTTAATTTTGCCTATTAACAAAATGAATGAGTGAAGGAGAGCGTCTGTGTTTTGCACACAAATGACTAACCACAAGCACTGACGTGCAAACACCTCTGTGACGTATGACATGGGTAACTGGATCATATGGAAGAGGACCCTCCTTACTAATTTCCATAGTGGCTAGACTAGTTTACATTGCCACCAGCGGTGTATAAGCGTTCCCTTTGGTCGGTACGCGTTCTTGCCATTTTTTTTTTCTTTTAGATTTATTTCATTTTATATGTGTGAGAACATTGGTTCTCTCCTTTCCTTTTTACATGGGTTCCAGGTTCCAACTCAGATCATCCGGGTTGTACAACAAGCTCCTTTACCTGATGAACCATCTCAGTGGCCTGTCAGTGAGATTTGTAATCTACTGTTTCACCCAGAAGTCGCTACAGTATCCAGAACAGGGGCCGTTTTAACTGAGGAGCCTTGACTTCAGCAAGCAGAGGCGGCCTGGCTATCGATATGTCTGTTCAGAAAGTTTCTTTCCCCAGAAGCAGAACAGATACGGTCATAGGTAGTGATTTTCACCATGAAGAAAGGCTTAAGTTCTCCAGCAGTGGACTACCTTTCTCCTTCGTCCGGAGGTGGGAGAAACCCCTGCACAGAGCTCACTCAGCGACGGCCGAGGATGGAGATGGATGGTTGTGCTCTGCCATGACCTCAATGGCTGTCAGTCCAGTCCTGCACTCTGACAGCGACACAGCCACCCTGTCTCTTTTAGTTGTCGTAGGTGACTGCTCATACTATTCTTTTGTGCCTTCGTGTTCCTTTAGGGGCCCTGTAGCCTGTGGGATGCAACCGTACAGCCGTGACACAGGCACCAAGGATCCCTCAGCCTCCTCTGTCGGCATCTGAGGGGATCCCTCAGCCTCCTCTGTCGGCATCGGAGGGGCTGTGTGAGATGACACCATTGATCTCATCTCCTGAGAATTCCAGCGCTAGGAAGGCCGAAGCCCTGGGACTGTTACAAGTTCCAGGCTGTTCAGGGCTGAGTAGTGAGTTTGAGGCTATCCTGAGCTACACTGAGAACTTATCTCAAGAAACCAAACCCCAAAACAGACAGAAAGAAGCCCCTGTCACTATCTGCTTTTCCCCTTTAGTTACGTAACACTGGCATTGACGTGGACTTATGTGTTCTCTGTGATCAGAGCAGTCCTCAGATCTTTTCACCATCTGCGATGTGTGTGTGTGTGTGTGTGTGTGTGTGTGATTTTCCTTACCTCAAATTCCTTTTCTTTCTATTCACACATGCCTTTTAAAAATTACTCTTATTTTATTTATTAATTATTATTATTATTATTATTATTATTATTATTATTATTATTTTGGTTTTTCGAGACAGGGTTTCTCCGTGTAGCTTTGGTGCCTGCCCTGGAACTCGCTTTGTAAACCAGGCTAGCCTCGAACTCACAGAGATCTGCCTGCCTCTGCCTCCCTAGGGTTAAAGGCATGCACCACCACCGCCCGGCTCTTATTTTATTTTTTATTGAAACAGAATTGCAATTGTAGCCCAGGCTAACCTGAAACTCACTATGCGGCCTAGCTGGAAAGCATCCTGCTTCCGCTTGGGAAGTGCTAGGCTTGAGCCCTCATGCCTGGCTTGCTCTGATCTGTAAGACAGTGTCATTAGGTAGCCCAGGCTGGCCTGGCACTCAGGCTTCCTGCCTGTCCTAATTTGCTTTCCATTGCTGTGATGAAAGATTCTGACGGAAAACAACTTGGAGAGGAAAGGATTTATTCAGCTTATACATTGAGGGAAGTGAGAGCAGGAAGCCAAGGCAGGAACCTGGAGGCAGGAACTGACGAAGAGTCTGTGGAGGAGTGCTGCTTACTGGCTTGCTCCTCATGGCTGTTGTACCTGTTTTCTTTCTTCCTTCCTTTTTTTTTTTTTTTTTTTTTTTTTTAAGTTTCTCTGTGTAGCTTTGCGCCTTTCCTGGAACTCGTTCTGTAGCCCAGGCTGGCCTCGAACTCACAGCCTGCCTCTGCCTCCTGAGTGCTGGGATTAAAGGTGTGCGTCACCACCGCCCAGCTGCACTTGTTTTCTCATGCTACCCAGGACCATCTGCCCAGGTGATCACAGTTTCTGGGCCCTCCCACATCAACCATCACTCAAGGAAATACCCTGCAGACTTGCCTACAGGCCAGTCTCCGAGGTATTTTCTCAATGGAGACTCCCTCTTCCTGGATGACCCTAGCTTGTATCAAATTGACAAAGAGAAACAAACAAAAACCAAACCAGTACACTGCCTTAACCTTCTGTGTGCTGGCTTTAGAAGTGTGAGCCACGCTGCCAGGCTTTTGTGTGTGATTCCATCCATCCAAAAAGTTCCATTTTTTTTTTTTTTTTTTTGTGTGTGTGTGTGTGTATGTTTGTGTAAGCTCACCTTCTCTGTGTACCTCCCATGTTTATATTTGGAAGCAAGGCATTGTCATGATTCACTACAGTGTTGGTCACTTGTGTTTGCTAAGTTGGCAGTGACAGTGTTCTTATGTTTATATATATGTATATGTATATATAATTTATAAAATATATATTTAATGGGAGGGGGAGATGGCCAGAGATGGTTAAAAGCACTTGCTGTTCATCCAGAGTACCAGGGTTCAATTCCCAGCACCCAGGTCAGGTGGCTCACGACCAACCACCTGTAACTTCAGCTCCAAGGGATCTGACATCTTCTGGCCTCCTTAGGCACCCTTGTACATGTGGCATTCACTCACACAATCACATACACATGGAAAGAAAACAGATCTTTAAGATTCAATTCTACTAAGAATTGGGTTTAATGATGGTGGTGGCATGTGCATGCTGTGGGCTTATTTAATGGATTGCTGGCTGCACCCCCAGAGGAGAATGACTGCCTTCCCCAGTAACTGCAATAGTTCTTCACGCGCTTCCTTCACACATGACAGAGTGTCACCGGGCTCAGTCTTACCCAAGTGTTGTCCAGGGAACCACAGGTGCTGTGACAGCCTGTCACAGAGCCCCTCCCCACCCCCACCACACCCCCTGGCTCTCACGTCCTTCCTACTCCCTCTTCCACAATGTCCCCCGAGCCTTGATGGGACGACACTGATGTTCTGTTGAGGGCTGAGCACTCAGCACTCACTCATTTGAGTCTGTGCATTAACTGCTGCCTACTGGAAAACTAAACTTCTCTGACCAAGGTTGAGACCAGCGCTGTCTAAAGTTAGGATCACAATTATTTAGAAATCAGTTTGACGTTTAGCAAAACAACAGTAGTGCTCCACTCGGGCCTATGACCTTCCCAGCCTCGGCTTTTCGACCACGTTACAGAACTAGGTGTGGATTTCCTCTTGTAGTCAGAAAGCAGTTGATTGTCCCCATAACATTCGTTCTAGGGTTGCATCAGTGGGCACACCTGACCCCGCCCGGCAGTCACTATTGTAGCATGCAGAGTCCACTGCCGGAGAGGACCATTGATGTCTTTTCTTCCTCAGCCGCCTGCACAGACCTTGGTGCTATGGAAGCTAGCTGTCAGGGAAGAAATGCCCAGGTCAGTTCCAGAATGATTTTTTTTCCTTCTTTAAAGATGTGGGTCTCAGGTACCCAAAGCTGACCTTGAACTCCCTATGTAGCCAAGCTTGACCTTGAACTTTTGACTCTCCTGTTTCTGTTCCTGGAGTGTTCCAACTACAGGCCTGTACTATCATGGCTGGTTTATGTGGTACTGGAGTCCTAACACAAGGCTTTGTGTGTGCTGGACAAATACTCTACCAATTGAACCAGCTGTTCAGCCTCTGCTTACGGTTTTCTCTGTATACCTGCCGTCTTAGAAATTCCCATAACACTCAGGGGCAGCACCCACAATCCTTTTCATTTTCACTTTAAAGTGAAAGTTCCTTTCTGAGCCCAGGGAAGAGTCGCATTTCATCTCTCAAGTGTTATGACTTCATCTTATCCCTGGACGAACTCCTTTTTTGTATATCATTTATATCTTTAGATAAAATGGGGCTGTTTTTTGGTTGTGTTTAGAAGCCGAGTCTCATGTAGCCTGGGCTGGCTTTGAATTCCCCTGTGTAGCTGAGGCTGGCCTTGAACTCATGCCTTTATCTCCCAAGTGCTGGGGTGATAGGAATGCTGGGCTAAAATGTACCTTAAAACATCCAGACTTTTGAAAGTGTCTAGAGAGAAAACACTCCTTTGAGAATTCCAAGTGCTTGTGAACCTATACGATTCCAAATTTGCATTTCCTCTGACAGCTCCCCAGCCTTAGAATGGAGGTATCATTTTAGCAGATCTTCTAAGTCCATTTTCCAACTCTGTCTGTCCACACTAGATGTCGCTGTCTACCCGGTGAATCACGGAGCTAAGCGTTGTGAGTTAATTAGGCAGGAAAGCTGTTTGGGAAATGGTTCAGAAGCGGCTGCAAAAACATATTTTCAATTACTTCCAAATAGAATGTTTTCCCCGACAGTTTGCAAAGAAGCATTCATTATTTCTCTGGGAAAAAGGAACCCTTCAAAAGCCATCACAGCAAAGAGGAGTAAAGTTGGTGACAGCCTTTCTCCCTAAGGCCTGGGAGGACAGGCCGGTGTGTGAGTGGTGTGGAACGGAGGCGTGCCCTCCAGGTTTCCTCAGCAGCAGGGGGGTGCTGCCACCCGGGACTCTCACCGACACCCCAAAGGGGACCCCCTCAAGAATGAAGGAAGCTTCTGGGACTGCGTTTCTTTTTCTCCATTTAACCAGCGTTTTCCATCAGGGAAGCTGTGTGTGAATCTGCTAATTGGATGGCAAAGGAGAAAGAAGCCGGAAGCATGACCCTTTCGGAGAGGAAATTCTTTACTTGCAGGATTTTGATGGCAAAAACAATAAGTGTTTCACGGATGATGACCCTGCTCTCTTTATTCCAGACGCAGACAGAAGAGACTTAAAACCAACTTAAATTGAATCACACCTCCAGTGTTATCAAGAGAGACGGCTTGTTAGAGGTCTCTAGGCTAACTATGCCTATTACAAGGATTTGTGTAGCAAAGACAAGCTCCAATAACCTTGAGGTCTGCTCTGTAGCTGCGTGTGTGTGTGTGTGTGTGTGTGTGTGTGTGTGTGTGTGTGTGTGTGTGAGAGAGAGAGAGAGAGAGAGAGAGAGAGAGGGAGAGGGAGAGAGAGAGAGAGAGAGAGAGAGAGAGAGAGAGAGAGAGAGAACCAGGTACGCATGCACTTGAGTGCATGCTTGTGCGTGTGCGCACACATCCTACTGAATTTGGGGTCCTTAGGTGCTTTGAATTTAGAGCACTCAGGTGTGTCTCGATCTTTAGTGAGACCGAGTTGCTTTTTACTGACCCCAGTCCTTCCCCCCCCCCCCCACCTCTCTTGTTGCACTAGGAAGCCGAGGACAGCCTTGAACTCCAGGTTCTCCCGCCTCAATCTCAGTGCTGGGATTGTAGAACTCTGTCATCACACTCAGGTCTAAACCTGAAGTCTTCTTTGTATGTTTTTATTAGTTATTTGTGTGTTTTCGTGTGGAGGTCAGAGGAGGGCCTTCAGGAGGAGTCAGCTCTTTCCTTCTGCCATGTGGGGGTCTGGAATTGAACTCAGGCCTTCAGGCTTGGCAGCAGGTGCCTTTACCCACTGAGTCGTCTTTCCAGCCTAGCATTCGTTTTCTGGTGATTTATTAACTTTTGCTTAATGTAATTCCAGTTCTGAACTTCACCCATGTGTGTGTGTGTGTGTGTGTGTGTGTGTGTGTGTGTGTGTGTGTGTATGTGTGTGTGTATGTGTGTGTGTGTATCTGTCTATCTATCTATCATCTATCTGTCTTTCTTTGGGGGAGGGCAGGGTCTCATGTAGCCTATGCTGGCCTCAAATTAGCTATGTAGCCAAACATGACCTTGAACTAATTTTCTTGCCTCCACCTCTTAAGTAATGAGATTCTAGGTGTGCATCACCATACTGAGATTTTTTTTAAAAATAAATTTAAAGTCTCATTCTGTGTCCCAGAATAATGGCCAGGAATTTACTTTGTATCATGGACTGGTTTTGAACTCATGGTGCTCCCCCTGCCTCAGCCTCTCAAGTACTGGGATTAAAAGTGTATGCTACTACACTAGGCTCATGAGTAATTATTTTCTTTTTTCCTTCCCCTTCTTCCCCCATCCTCCTTTTGTTTGTCTTTTTTAAAAAAAATTATTTATTTTATGTGCATTGGTGTTTTGCCTGCATGTATGTTTGTGCGAGGGTGGTGGATCCTCTGGAACTGTAGTTACAGACAGTTGTGGGCTGCCGTGTGGTTGCTGGGAATTGAACTCAGGACCTCTGGAAAAGCAGCCACTGCTCTTAACTGCTGAGCTACCTCTCCAGCACTTGTTTGTCTTTTTTGAGACAGGGTCTCCCTATGTAGTTGTGGCTGGCTTTAGCTCACTGTATAAACTAGGCTGGCCTCGAACTTGTGAAGATCCTCCTGCCTCTGTCTTATACTGCTGCAGTTACTGGAGTGAGCTACCATGCCTGGATAAAGACTGTAGGAAATTGCCTTTTTATTTTCTTTCTTCCTTTCCTCTCCTCCTCCTCCTCCTCCTCCTCCTCCTCCTCCTCCTCCTCCTCCTCCTTTGTTTGATTTTTTTGAGACTGGTTTCTTTATGTAGCCTTGGCTGGAATTAGCTCTGTAGAGCAGGCTGGCCTCGAACTCACAGAGATCCCCCTGCCTCTGCTTCCTGAGAGCTGAGATTAAAGATGTGCTCCACTACTGCCTGACTTGTCTTTTTTTTTTTTTTTTTTCTTAAGGACAACTTACATTTTATCTACCAGCAGCACACAGACATTCCCGGGTCTTTGCACTGCTGCCTGGGAACTTTTTAGTAGTGACTTTGGGTAGGTTAGGAGTCTTCCTTGTGGGAAACAGATTTGTGTAACACCAGCCTTAAGATAAATGCCCTAGCAACTTAGTGAAGGAGTTTTTATATTAGATCACAGGAAGAGTAAATACACGATAAAAAGTAACAGCATTATCTCTGGCTCTGCGTTTACTACATTGGTGATAGCTTAGCTTTAATTACCATTATAAATACTTCATAGTCTACTAATAAATGTCTTGCAGTATATTCAGAAAAATGCAATAAACTCTGTCAGGTGGGAATTCACTGGAGTTCTTGGCTTCAGAATCTCCGCCAGAAGGAAGGATAAAACTGCCTTTTTTTGCAGGTGAGAATTATTGGAAAGACTGATAAGGGAGTGAGTTGTGGCTAGGGTCTATAATCATTATTGCCACCAGGACAGAATGTAGGGAATAAGCCCGCATATTAATGTGTTGCGGACATGAAGTCATGCCAAAGCTTACCAAGAGCTGTAGACACAGTGCTTAGTAGAAAGATCGAGCCTACGTTAGTTAGATCTTGCTTTTGAGGGGAGGGGACTTAAGACATTGTCTTTGGTAGAGTGAGCAAAATATACTGGCACAAAAATATTCAAATTGGGAGACTGAACGGATTTGGCAACTGGGTGTGGTGGTATACATCTGTAATCTTGGAATTTAGGAGGCTGAGGTAGGATTTTGAGTTTGAGGCCAATCTACAGAGAACGGCTGTCTTCAAATAAAAAGCTAGGACTCTGGGTTATAATCTTTATTCATGCTGACTTGAGGGATACTACTGGAAGTCATGAGGTGATTTATTATTATTTTATTTTGTTTGTCTTTTTCAAGCCAGAGTCTTGTGTAGCCCACATTGGCCTTGACCTCCCTATGTAGTCCGAACTCTCCTGTGGGTTCCAGACACAAAGCCGGTCCTGTGGAGAACTTCTGTACTAGTTTTTGCTGGTGGCTAGGCCCAGAGTGTGGGTTAAGCATCCAATTCTGGGGAGACTCTGATTCCGCCAGCTGGGCTGAAAAAGGATCTGGGGCCTCCACCGCTAATGCAGTCTTAACATCTCCCAGAAAATGTGGCCTCTGCCACCTAGCCCTGGTTCTGATGTATGTGCACACTTCTGGCTACCTGGTATACGTAGTTCGACCCATTTGTTTTGAGTCTTATCATTAGGAAGGGTGAGGAGTGTGTGGGCAGCATCTTCAATGTTCGTCCTGTTCCTTAGGACAATAGTCACTGCTTAAATCCTCCCACCCCATGACCTGAAAAAGAGAAAAATTAGAAGATTTTATAGCTACACCTGCAAAATAACCTTTTCTTTAATTTAAAAAATTATATTAAGTCAGGCAGTGATGGTACACACCTTAAATCCCAGCACTTGGGAGGCAGAGGCAGGCCGATCTCTGAGTTTGAGGCCAACCTGGTCTACAGAGTGGGTTCCAGGACAGCCAGGGCTACACAGAGAAACCCTGTCTCAAAAAATAAAAACAAACAAACAAACAAAACATTAATTTATGTGCATATATTGTGTGGATCATATGTGTGTGGATATCAGAAGACGTTTGCAGGAGTTGATTCCTTTAATCCAGTGAGTCCTGGGGACGGAAATCAGGTCGTCAGGCTTGGCAGCAGGTGCCTTTGCCCAAGGAGCGGTCTCACCAGCCTACAAAATAACGTTTCCTGAAAGCATATCAGTTTTCTGGCAGAGCGGTTGCCTTTATTCTGTCCTAGATGCAACTGCCTCCCAACGACTGGTGAGGGACCCTTTACACAAGTTTGTAAAATGCTTGGAGAAGCTTCTAGACGGAAAGACACTGTGCAAGCATAAGGCACTGTGATCACTTGTTTGGGAGTATGTGTTTTGTTACTAAGCATCCTCCCTGGTGACACGCGGATCAGCACAGTTTATTATAAGCGTGGCCATATGTGGCTTCTCATAGCTCCGTTACTGGCCTGTGGAGGGTCTGAGCCTTACTGACTTTCCAGATCAGAACAAAAGCATCCATAAACGTGTAATGAAACAGCCACAGAGGCATGGGGGATTGGAGCGTTCATCTTCCCCTACCAATGGTGGTGAATCTAACACCCCAATCCATCAGAGCTTGCAGACAAAAGCCACAAATCTTGTTTTGTTTTGTTTTGTTCCACATGTTGGCACTGTGACAAGTTCATATTATACTCTGTCTAGAATCTCTCTTGCAACCTCACCAAGTCCCAGCAAGTTCACAAAAAGGGCCGAGGCCAATAACCCCGGAATGCCGGGTGATCGTTTATTTATGTGCTTACCTTGTTCCACGTCTGCCTGTACCAAGGGCCTTTCCAGAAGAACTTCATAAAAAGTAATGCTAAGTGACATCCATCACCCGTCCTGCTTCTTTTTCCATTTCCTGCTTCTTTAATAGACCCCTCCAGAGGGTGGGGAAGAGCGCGGCCTCCCCCAGACAATCCGATTACCGCACTCTTTCCAAGCCCATCAACAACTGTTTTGCTGTGCAGTGAGTGAAATGTACTTTTGAAAAGATGACATGGGTGTTGTTTGTAGATGTCTGTACCAATATTTGCCTGCCATTTTCCTTGACCCCACATCATTATTAGCCCTTTCCACCATCCGGGAGTCTCCCGAAGGACTCGAGGAAGGAGGCAGGGGACATAATAGCCACGTCTTGTGCTTAGCATCATCGCTCAGGAAATTCTGAGCACTTACCAACATAAACGTCCACTAGTCCTCTGATACAAATCATGGGAAGTGCTGGGGTTCATGGTGATTTGCTCCCCATAAATTCTGATTAGGGTGGACAGATGCATTATGGGAAGAGAAAGTCTCTGTATAAAGGTGCACTTGGGGTTTCTATGTGGGGGAGTAGTTGAGTCTTCATGCCTTCTCCTTCTTCACCTATGCCTCGCCCTTGCCCTCCTCTTCCCACCTCTGCCTCATCCTGCTCCTTTAATTCTGCATTGCTTTGAAGAAATAACAATTGTTTCACAGCTGATTATTTCAATCATTCACTCTGCTGGCAGGTGACTTCGGTTTTTAGATGTGTGACCATGTGGTCTTTGAAGTGTGTTTTGAGGGGGGTCTTCATTATAAACCCTTCCTCCGGTTTGGACATATCCGTGCCCAGATTTTTTTACCAGTTGAGGGGAGGGCTGAGCTGAAGGAAGAGGAAGAGGAGTGTTAGGGCTCAGCTGAGTCTCTCAGGAAGGTCGTCTTGCTTCCTTCTTCCCTTTCAACCCTTCGGTCAGGTCAGGGGTTCCTCCTTGCTGCTCCCACAATTTTATGCACACATCTTCGTCATTGCATTGGCAAACTTGCTGCTTGTCTTGCTTGTTGTTACTTGGGTAGTTATTAGTCACTGTTAAAGCTTGGTGGAAAGACTAAAAGTAAACGTTTCAATTGCAGTGCAATGTCAAGATTAGCGCGACGCTGTTACAATGATTCCTAACTCAGCATTTAAGTTTCTTTACTTCATTTCTCGTTTGATTAGCTTGAACAGATAGAAACCAATATTGCCGAAGAATCCCCTAGTAGGAAGCTGTTTGATAGAAAACCACTGACTGCAGGGCTGGAGTTGTGGCTCAAAGGTGCTTGCCTGGAATGAGAGAAGTCCTGGGTTCCATCCCTGGCTTGTGTGGCGTGGGGATGGGGATGAGGGGGTCAGTAATCAGTGAGGACAGTTTGAGTACTGCCTTGGTCTTTTAGAGAGAACGCACCTGTTCACTGCAGACGTCGGAAGGCAAATGGTTAATCAATCCAGGAGAAATCAATGGGCCTAGGAAGTAATGATTGTTTTCTCTGTCCTCTTTAATGCTAAGATCTCTCTCCTCTTCTTTCCCTCCCCCTACCCTTTCTCTTTTTGAGACAGGGTCTCACTGTGTAGACTTGGTTGGCTTGAAACATGCCATATATATCAGGCTGGCCTTGAACTCACAGAGATCTTTTTTAAGATTACTATTATTTTGTTTGTTTGTTTTGTCAAATACATACAACAGTACTGTATAGAGATCGACCTGTTGGTCGCTTTTTTCTTTCTTTTTTCTTTGTTTTGTTTTGTTTTTTTTTTTTAAATCTTAAAGGGATACATATACTTCTGCCTTCCTTGTGCTGAGATTAAAGGTGTGCATCACCATGCCTGGCCAGAAGACTCCCCCTTTCTTAAGTATGGCTTCTAGGACATGTGAAAGGTCTGCACATGTATTGCATGTTGCTGATGCCCTTAATCGCATTAGATATTTAGATGCATGACTGGCTGAACTCACTTTCAATTTTATGAAGGAAGAAGCATCACTTTAATTTACCAGCAAGGAAAATGAAGCTTCCTGTGTGACATGTTCAAGTCACAAGTCTGGAGAAGCCACAACTGGAACTCAAGCCAGAACATCAGTGTCTCTTCAAGGTTAGGGCGCTCGGCTACTAAGATGATGTTTTTCTTACAAACTTTCTGGACGATTTGGTGTAAGCCAAGGCTGTCCAGCCTTTTGGCGTGGTGTGCGGTGCTACAAAGATGCTCAGCCTTATTCCTAGACATCAGAGGTACATGCAGCAGGCAGACTGTAGGTGGGACAGATGTCCTCATCGGAAAGATCTGTGCCTGGCCCTGTTGTGCGTTTTCCCTGTGCTTTCTGGATGCCGAGCCTGCAAAAACTCAGTGCTATGAGAGAAAAATGTCAAAGTGGAAACCTTACTTGAAAGTCATATTTAATTTGAGAGAGGGAGTATAATTTGATGACATTTTTAACTTTATTTACTGTTAACTTTTTCAAATGACATCTGATAATACATTTTTTTTCCCATTCCAATGTGGATCCCTAATGAGTTATTTGGAAATGACTCATTTGACTTATTTTATGACAGAGAGAGAGAGAGAGAGAGAGAGAGAGAGAGAGACAGAGAGACAGAGAGAGACAGAGACAGAGACAGAGACAGAGAGACAGAGACAGTCAGTCAGTCAGACAGACAGACAGACAGACACAGAGAGAGAGAGAGAGAGAGAGAGAGAGAGAGCGCCTTTCTTATGCTTGTGCATAGCTTCAGTACCAATCATTACCCACTGGGATTTCCCTTTTTAAGGATTAGGTATTGTTGTTAGTAGCGTGTGATGGGTTCGGGTCTGAGTGTGAAAGCCAGAGAGGCCGCTTTGCTCCTTCGCTGGGACTCTTGAGGCACGTGGGCAAGCACCTCACCTCCCAACCATCTCACTGGGTCTTGCTTGTTTTAAAATGTGGGTTTTAAGGATGGAATTTATTAATCTCTGCCTTGTTCTTTGCCTTGAGGCTTATTTATTAATTTATTATTTATTTTGGGGGCATGACACATACACACACTTTTCCGAACTCCTGCATGATAAAAATGAGGAGGATCTGGGAGGAGCTGGGAGAGGGGAAAAGTAGGGTCAGAACATATTGTCTGAAAACCAAACAAAAGTTTGTCCTTTAAAAGCAAGGACTCCCTGGTACATACAGACTAGCATATCTCTTCAAATCTGGAGATTTTCTTCTTGGGATGTGCCCCTCCCATTGGAGCCTGGTGCTTTTGACCTTGACCTACCTCAAGGGGAAGGGTGCTGACTAGTATACTTACCTAAGGCACTTACCTTGCTGACTTCCTTCAGAATAGAGTGTGCCCACACACACGCACACACACGCACGCACGCACGCACGCATGCATTCTTTCCCTTATCTTTTCGATTTGGAAGGACAATCCGGGACGGCTGTCAGCTAGTCTTTGATGTGGGGGACAGAGACTAACTAATAAAAGGCATTAAAAACATCTTTCCCCTGTTTGACTTCACTCCGAGCGTCTGCCAGAGACCCTGCCCGACTGACAGAACATTACAGATAACCCCCTTCTTAAGTGGCTGCGAGGCAGCAGCGGGCAGTTTTTCATTTAGAGTCTATCAACTGAGAATTGATAAAGCCGTCATGGAACAACTGTAGTTTGACCCCGACCTGACAAAAGAGATCGAAAATGTCTTGGGTAGAGAGAGAAGCAAGGGCTGGCACCCTCTCTGCCAGGGAAAAAAGCTTGGAGCGGGCGAAGGGCTGACACCCAGACGCTTCACGGGTATGTTTAATAACTGAAAAGTAAATAATGAAAGGGCGGTCAATAAACAATCGCGATTTAATAAATTATTCATTTTAACAATCCTTCCAGTGTTTGCCCAGAGATGTAGTTTTTCCCCATCTGCTGGAGAGGTTGGAACGGCCCGGCTGCGGAGCTGTTCACCACTCTTGACAGCAGGGGGCACTCACGTCACGCCTGAAACAGACAGATGCCAAACTTCCCAGGTTTACGTAGGAGGGCAAGATTGAAAGCGTAGGGAAGCATTGAGAGGTGGTGGAGAGAAGATAGAAAATGAGTGGATAGATACTGAAAGGAAAAAAAAATTTCCGCAGGCAGATCAAATTCCACCCTTGCACCGAAGCAAAGCACAAGGAAATAAATAGAAAACAGTTGCTCTATATTTCGTTGGTTAAAATAACTTATTTATTTGAAACTCATAAGATGACAGATTTGGAACAGTCAGGGCAAGGGCAGAGAGAGATTCAAAAATTTAACAGATTTATTTCCATCTTCAAAATCCCACTGTGATTTTCAGGAAACACTCCCCGGAAACAATGGAGTCTCTAGGGCTGATAAATATAAAATATTAATAATTAAAAAAACCAAACCAAAACAAATGGCTTTTGAGGAGCTGTAGGCTATGTGGTTCCTCCTCCTTCTCCTCTTCTTCCTCCTCTTCCTCCTCCTCCTCCTCCTCCTCTTCCTCTTTCTCCTCCTCCTCTCTTCTTTGGCAAGGTCTCACTGTGGATCCCAGGCCTCAAACATGTGGTCCTCCTGAGGGTTGGGATCACAAGTTTCCCAGCCTGTATCCAGCTGCCTAGGCCTTTGGAACAAGACTTCAGCATGGTTGAAAGCCAACCCTCCTTGGTAACAAATTCCTAGGGCCCGCCCAACTCTGTGTATGTTTTCCGTTCTCATGGCGTTGTGTGACAGCCTCACTCTTTGAAACTGCCTCGTGTGAAACAATGCTCCTCTTAGACACTGAAGAAGGCCATTGCGGTCCCCGGGATATTTACTGCGTACCCAAGGCATCAGAAGAAGAATCTGTTCTCGATGGCCATGCAGATGCTAAAGCGAGTGGTATTTATTTATAATAAGGCACGAGGCAGCCCACAGGGAAATGCCATCTTGTTTGTAATCAATCCCAGTGTGAGGCGCCTGCTGCAGCATGAGCGAGCGGGCTCCGCATTAAGTGACAAATTGGCTCCTTCTTCTCGCTCTGGATGTCATTTTTCTTCAGTGGGGATACATCATCTCCGTTACAAGGCCTTGGAGCTTGTACCACACACAGATACACATGCATATGCCGGCCCTGTGAATGTGCTCAGGATAAAAGCACCTAGTGTGAGTGGGTATGACAAGAAACAGGCAAACCGGAAGGGTCCTCCGCTGCTCATGGTGCCTTGCTGCCTGGTGACATCACTGTACCTGGGGAAGGCATGTGATTGTTAGGGACTGAACTGTCTCTCAAAATCTGTGTGCTGAAGCTCTAGCTGCCAATGTGACAGTATTTAAACAGAGGGTCAGGCCTGGGGGTGTATGCCATGACAGAGGACTTGGGACTCCATAGGATCAATCTCCAGCAATGCCTTCCTCCCCAAAATCAAGCCATTAAGGGGGTAATTAAGGTTAAACTAGATCCTAAGAAAGGCACCTAATCCAGTACAGCTGGTCCTCTTCCTCTTTTGGATTTTTTTTTTTTTTTTTTTTTGAAACAGGGACTTATTCAGTAGCCCATGTTGGCATGGAATTCACTAGGCCCAGGCTGGTCTTGAAGTCATTATGCAGCCTAGACTGGACTCATGATCCTCATGTCCAGTCACTGGTGTTACAAGCTTTGTGCCCAACTTCCAGTAGGCCGGTATTCTCTGAAGGTGAGGAAGAGATGCCAGATGTGGATAAGGGCTTTTCTCTGTGAACAGAGCATGAGGGTAGCCATCTGCAAGGAGAAATCAAGCAGTGTGGTCTTGGCCTACCAGCCTCCAGAACTGCCAGAAAAGACACGTTCTGTTGCTTAAGCTGCCTGGTTGGTGATTGTGTCATAGGTGCCTAAGCAGATTGTGAGCATTCCTGGGCCCACATTGAGGGTCGTTTGAACGTCTGTATCTCCGAAGAAGCACTGTGTTGAGTCCCCTCATGCACAAGAGAATATTTGTAAACAGAGCTTTTGGAAATGTAGTAGTTAGCTCTTTATCACTATAAGAAAATATTGACACAGGCCACTTAGGAAGACAGGTCTATTTAGTTCAGTTTTAGTGGCTTAAAGTTCCAGTAACACAGTGCAGGCTTTATATGGAGGGCAGCTCCTTGGTTACATTGCCTCCTGGTGCAGATAGGGATGTGGGGGCAAGCCAAGTAGTCACACCATTTCTGCAGAGCACCCCAATGATCCAAGCAACATCTTTTAGGCCCCATCTCTGAAGGGTTCCCCTACCTCCCAATACAACATGGTGGGTCAAGCCTTCATCACATAGACCTTGAGGTAGATACACGTAAACCCTATCCCAACCCTAGCTGGAAGCAATTAAGCTTAGGTGAAATGAGGAGGGTGGGGTTTTATGTCCCCATAATAAGAGGAAGGACTTTATGTTCCTTTATAAGAGTTGCCATGGTCATGGTGTCTCTTTACAGCAATAGAACACTGACTAAGACAGAAATTGGTGCCGGGAGTGGTGTATTGCTGTGACCATGATGCTTGTTGGTAGAATGTGGACTTTGGGACTTTGGATTAGGAAAGCAGTTGAATGCTTTAAGCAGGGCTTAATAGTCTGTGGTAGTTTGAATGTAATTGCCCCCATAAGCTCATAGTAAGTGGCACTATTATGGGGTGTAGCTTTGTTGGAGTATATGGCCTTGTTGGAGGAAGTGTGTCACTGTGGGGGCAGGCTGTGAGGTCTCCTATGATCAAGATATGCCCAGTATCTCAGTTTGCTTCCTGTTGCCTTTGGATAAAGATGTAGCATTTTCAGCTCCTTCTCCAGCATCATGTCTGCCTGCATGCCACCACGTCCCACCATGATGATAATGGATTGAACCTCTGAACTGTAAGCCACCCAATTCAATGTTTTTCTTTATAAGAGTTGCTGTGGTTATGGTGTCTCTTCACAGCAACAGAAACCCTAATTAAGACATGGTCCATACCATAGGAGTATGGAAGACATTGGTGCTGAGAGCAATGTCCATTATGATGGCCTGGCTGAAGAGGCTTCAGAGGAGAAGAATATTAGTAAGTGACTTAGAGATTGATCATTCTTGTGATATTTTGGCAAAAAAAGTGGCTGTTATCTGTCTTTGTCAAAAAAATGTGCCTGAGGCTAAATTTGAGAGTTTTGGATTAATGGCATTGGAGAGGGTATTTCTAGACAGTCTAGTATTAACTCTGTCATGTGGTTATTAGTGGCCACTCTTATGTAGATCAATAATGAAAAGGAGCAAGCTGAGCAAGGAAAAAATATAAAATGTACAGTTTGAGGAGAGAAGGAGCCCCGGGAAGTCTAATGGAGCCAAGTCCAGTGCTCATAGAGATAGAAAGGTTAAAGCTAAACTTCCAACTTGTGAAAAGGAATTAAAGAAAAACTTAAGCGGTGAAGGAAACCATCAAAAACAGATAACTGGTGAAAATGTATTTGAACAATGGGGGCCAGTTCCAGCCCCAGCAAGCAGCAGAACTTGGCGGCTTTGGCCGTGTGGTTCTGGCTTTAGAGTTATGATTACAAGAAAGGGGTTGTGGAATCTCCCTCAATTGTTAAGGCAAGAGCTGAGGCCAGGCATGTGTCAGGGGTGTCCCTGAATGAAGTCCTCAAGAGGCTTTTGCACGAAGCTGCGGAAGTGAAGCCTAGGTTACCTTGGAGACCCTAAGATGTTGGAGATGCCAGAGTCGTGGGATACCTGCTGAGGAGAGCTGTACAGCAAGTGTGCAGCCAGCCAGGAGACAGAAGTGCGTTGTAGTTGGCAAAGCCGAAGGGAGCTGGAGATCTGGAGAGCACTTTGACAACAGACATGGAAATGCAGAGTCTGGAGTCTGCCCAGCCAGCTTTCATTCTTGTTTTGGTCCAGTATTTCCTCACTATGCTCCCTTTCTTCCCTTTTGGAATGGTAATGTATATCATGTGCCATTGTAGGTTGGAAGTATGTGATCTGCTTTTTGATTTTGATTTTATAGGGGTTGTAGTTATGAGGCTGCCGTGAATCTCAGAAGAGACTTTGAACTTCGGACTTTTAAACAGTGTTGAGATTGTTATAGACTATGGAGACTTTTGAAGTTGGATTGAATACATTTTTACATTTTGATATGGCTACAAGCTTATGGGGGTCAGGGTTTGAATAAGAATGGCCCCCATAGGCTCATATATTTAAGTGCTTAGTCATCAGGGAGTGGCACTACTTAGGAGGTTTGTCCTTGTTGGAGGAAGTGTGTCACTGGGATGGGCTTTGAGATTTCAAGAGACCAAACCAGGCTTAGTGGCTCTCTCTCTTCCTGTTGCTCACAGATCCAGATGTAGAACTCTTAGCTGTTGTTGGTTATTTTATTTACTCTTTTGGGTCTTTTGTTCTATTGGAGGGTTTACCACTCCGCTTCCCAATAAGTCACACAGAGTCTTATTCTTTCTTATAAATGCCTAGCCATAGCTTGGCTTGTTTCTAGCCAGCATTTCTTAACTGGCCCCTGATGTACTCCTCTTCTCCTTTCTCACTCCTCGATCTCTCTTCTCAGATTTTTCTTCCTGTTTATTCTCTCTGCCTGCCGGCTCTGCCTAGCCTTTCTCCTGCCTGGCTATTGGCCATTCAGCTCTTTATTAGACCCATCAGGTATTTTAGACAGGCAAAGTAACATATCTTCACAGAGCTAAACAAATGCAACATAAAATAATGCAGCACATTCTTGCATCATTAAGACAAATGTTCCACAGCATAAACAGAGGTAACATATCTTATAATAATAATCCATAACACTTAGCTGCTTCTCCAGCACCTTGTCTGCTTGCATGCTGCCATGTTCCCTGACATGATGAGAATGGACTAAACCTCTAAAACTGTAAGCCAGCCCCAATTAAATGCCTTTCTTTATGAGAGTTACTGGGGTCATTGTGTTTCTTCACAACAATAGAACACTGACCAAGACAGACCCAAACTTGTTTTCTCTTTCATATGAGGATGAAGGGGCTGTATACAAGTTAGGGAACTGACATTCCGATCTTGGACTTCAATTTCCTAGAGCTAGGAAAGGTATTTCTGTTAACTCCTCAGTCTATTGGTTTTTAAATTTAAATTTTTTTATGTCGCAGTGTGTGTGTCTCTGTGAGGGCATGTGCACATGCCGTGGTGCATGTATGGAGGTCAGAGGACAACTTGTAGGAGTCACTTCTCCCTTCTTCCAGTGTTGTGGGAGAATCTTTTTGTACACTGTGAAAACGTGTCTCTGCCAAGGCACCTTCTGATTGGTTTAATAAAGAGCTGAATAGCCAATAGCTAGGCAGGAGAGGATAGGCAGGACTTCTGGGAAGAAATAGGAACTTGGGGAAGAAACTGAGAGGTGGAGAATTTGCCAGAGAGACACGGAGGAAGTTGGACATACAATCCTGAGGAGAGGTAACGAGTTACATGGCAGAATGTAGATTAATATAAATGGGTTAAATTAATTTATAGGATTTAGCGGCTACATCAGCAGATGAATGAATAAATAAAATGCAATAGATATGTGTGTGTACATGTGTGTATTTTGTTTAGCTTTAAAGAAAAATGAAATCATAACATTGACATTGGCTGGAAAACAGATGCTACTGGAGACTCAGAAAGATAAATGGTCTTCTTTATGTCAAATTTATTTATTTATCTATTTATTTACTTTGGTTTTTTGAGACAGGGTTTCTTTGTGTAGCCTTGGCTGTCCTGGAAGTAGCTCTGTTCAAATTTATTGTTTGTTTGTGTGTTTGTGTATGTGTAAGTGTATCCCATGGCACCCACATGGAGGTCAGAGGACAGCTTGTAGAAGTTAGTTATTTCCTCCCAATGTGGGTTACAGGAATTGAACTCCGGTTGTTGGGCTTGGCAGCAAGCACCTTTACTCGCTGTAATGACCATTTTTGCTTGTCAACTTGGCTACATCTGGAGTTAACTAAAACCGAAGTCGCTGGGCACACCTGTGAGGGATTTTGCTCTGAAGACCCACCCTTAATCTGGGCTCTACCTTCCCTTGGCAGCCTATGTAAAGGACATGGAAGAAGGGAGCGTTTGCTCTTTGCGTGCTTGCCCTCCTCTCTCTTCAGCGGCATCAGGGCCTACTTTTTGAGAATTCCAATGTACTCTGAAGCCTTATGAACAACTACTGGATTCTTGGACTTTCCGTTGAGAGGCAGCCATTGTTGGACTAGCTGGACCACAGCCTATAAACCACTCTACTAAATCCCTTAAATATGCCTGTGCGATATGAGGGAGAAAAAAATGGAAGCGGTGGGATACATGAAATCGGGGAGAATCCTGCTGTCCTGTGCTCACCAGGAGCTGTGTTCTGCCAACAGTCCAGTGAGCCTGAGAGCAGAACCTTCCTCAGGTAGGTTTCTCAAAAAGGCTCAGTCAACTCTTATTGTTTTGGAGGAATGATCTCAGTATGGAGCCCCGGCTAGCCTTGAATGCCCCATCTTCACGCCCCAGCCTCTGAAGTGCTAGGATTAGATGTGTGTGCACACCACATCCTCCACTATGTAGCCCTGAGACTCCACAGGATAATGCCATGCAACCACGCCCAGATTCTTGGTCCACAGAAACTGATGTGGTGTGTGTTCTTTTAGGCTCTTAACTTCATGGTAATATTGTTGTACAGGAAAAGACAATACTAAAAGCTGTATCCCCCTTTCCTTCCATCTCTTCTCAGCTTCTCCAAAAATGGAATGACTTCTAAGGTGAGCTGAAGGAAAATTTCTGTTCAATCAATGTCAGCAAAGGTCTTTTTTCCTTCAGTACTGGGCATCGAACCCAGGGCCTTGTTCATGCCAAGCAAGAACTCCACCACTGGATCACATCCCTAGTCCCTAGCTAAGGTCTTAAAGACAAATTTGTCAGAGTACAGACAACAGAACTTGCTTTCTCTTTAGAATAAATTCAAAACTCACTTAGAAAGAAAAAAATGAACCATAATGGAACTGAATTTACACAGTTTATTGTAACAAGATTTAGGATTCAATTGGTTATACATCAGAGTGAGAAGAACAGGCAGAAACAGAAGGCAGGCTCCATAAAACCAGCGGGAAGAGCTGCAGGCCATTCTTGCCTCTGCACAGATGGCTTCCTCTCTGAAATGTTCTCACCAACTTTCTCTACCGCTTCCTTAGTGTCCTTCAGGTCCATCTCAAACACTAACATCACCTCGAAACCTTCCATATCAGTTCTAGAATGATGGGATTAAAGATGTGCGCTTCCCCTCCAGGCTAGTCCTAGATTTCAAGTCACCGATTTTCTGGAATTCTCTTAGACCACCAAAGGCAGCAATTGGCATGGGTCTCTGAATTGTCTGTAGGTAAACTGGACTTTATGTGAGGTTGAGTCAAAGGCACACGAAACCATCAGGACTCTGTGAAGTCTTCCTTGACTTCCCAAAGTTTTACTTTTCTTTGGCTTTCTCGCATTAATAAAAATGATTTCCTTTCACTCTTTCCAGAGGAAGAGGAAATACTTCTGCCTTTAAGTTCCAAGCCGAGCCCCAAGATGGGTTTGCCGTCTTTGGCATTCTCCTTTTACCTGGCGGTTGGAAGGTCCTGACTAGTACACAACATCCCCAAGGCTCCATCCTGGAACACAGTCAGTCAGCTCTCCTGCAACTGACCTATCCCACCTTCATCGCCTTCACTAGCCCCTTGTCCTTCTACCTTTGAAGAAAAATGTAATAACAAAGTAGAATTAAAGAACAAACAATGGGTGAATCATCTTAAATTCCAGACAACTCAATGAAGTGGAGATGTCGATTTTCTTTTCTCTCTCTTTTTGTTTTTGTTTTTGTTTTTGTTTTGTGAGACAGGGTTTCTCTGTGTAGTTTTGGTGCCTGCCCTGGATCTTGCTCTGTAGACCAGGCTGGCCTGGAACTCATAGAGATCCTCCTGCCTCTGTCTCCTGAGTGCTGGGATTAAAGGCATGCGCCACCACCACACAGTCGGTTTTCAGTTCTGATCCTTCTACATTTTGTGTGTAGGTGGTAGGTCCTTCCTAATCAGAATGCTTGCTTCTTATTAATTTTCATCTTCTTTATTTGTTTGTGTGTATGTGTACATGAGTGGGGATGTGTGCCATGGTACTTATGTGGAGGTCAAATGGATTGGTTTTCTTCTTCCACCACATGAGTCCTGGAGATAGAACCAGGTCATCAGGCTTGGCCATAAGAACATTTACCCTTTGATTGATCTGGCCTTTTAAGAGTGCATGCCTTTTAAATGCAAGGTTTACATAGATTCTTGGAATATTGTCCCCAAAGCACCAACACCAGTGGGTGTAAGCCTGCTGAACTCAGGATTTGCAGGAGATCAGCCTTAAACGTGTCTTTCAAGTGGGAGGTGGTGGTGGTGATGCACACCTTTATTCCCAGCACCTGGGAGGCAGAGGCAGGCGGATCTCTGTGAGCTCGAGGCCAGCCTGGTCTACAGAGTGAGTTCCAGGATAACCAGGGCGACACAGAGAAACCCTGTCTTGGAAAACAACAACAAACAACAAAAAGTGTCATTCAGTCATTCCCGACATGACTGGCTGGCAGCCTGGATGGAAGAAGAGAGAGAAGAATGTTGCTCTCTCCTCCTAGGCTCTGCTCCTCTCTCTGCGGGTGAGATGCCCTTTGGATGACTGTGACCACTTGTGCTCCGTGCTCTTAGGCTGGGGAGTACAGCAGCAGTCTTGAGCTCTCAGGCTTTGAATTTGGACGGAGAGCTGTGCCACTGGCATCCTTGGCTCTTGGGCTTTCAACTTGGACTTAGCCATGCTTCTGGCGTTCTGGATTGTAAGCTCTCAGAGGGCCTATAACGAGAGACTTCTGAGCCTCCATACTTGTCAGTTCCTCTAAGAAGTCTGCTCTTACAGTGCCATGTCTATCTCCTTCCACTTTTGCATCTTTGTCCCATGGGTTCCGCCTCTCTAGAGAATTCTGACTAATGCAATCTCTTATGTCAAAGTTATTACAACGTATTAAAGGACAATGGGAATCTCATTTTTGTACCTTCTCTGAATAGACAACTCTATGGTTAGTTCTTTTGAAAAGCAATATGGGCATGATGTCACATGTCTGTAATCTTAGCACTGGAGGATCAGGAGTTCAAGGCCAGTCTCATCTATATGGTGGGTTCAAGGTCAGCCTGAGCTATTCTTGACTTTGTATCAAAAACTATAACTAAAACAATGATAGGGGTAAATTATACAAGCATGTACATATTGGTGGCTAAACTCTCAGACCTGGATTTCAGTCCTGGCCCTATCACATAAGACTGTCCTATAATGTGATTTCTTGTACTCTAAGCTTCAGTGTTTTTTTTTTTTTTTAAATAAGGGAAATTACAGAACAGAAAAGAAGGGGTCAAGGCACATGAAAATAGAGGTCTTTGAAAGGAAATACAAAGCCTCTTAATATAAAAAATTAATACCACATGCATAAAGAAAGTGGTTTAGCTCAGAGATGGTAGGAACTCAAAGCCTTGACGTATCCTTGCTGTTAAGGGCCCTGGGAGCAGGCCCTCTACCACATTGCCAGCAAAGTGCCTGTTGGAACCTCTCTTATGGAGTATAAACTGCCAATGGCCATCTTTAGCAAAGTGCCTTTTGGTACCTTCCTTATGGAGTGTAAATTGCCAGTGGCCATCTTTAGCAAAATGCCTGTTGGTACCTTTCTTAGGGAATATAAACTGCCAATGGCCATCTTTAGCAAAGTGCCTGTTGGTACCTCTCTTATGGAGTGTAAATTGCCAAAGGCCATCTTTAGCAAAATGCCTGTTTGTATCTCTCTTATGGGGGGTAACTGCCAATGGCCATCTTTAACAGAACATAGTCACGTTTTTATCCAGTATGAAGTTTATTGTATAGGTATGCTGGTATATGTGTGGAATAGTATATTATTCAATGTAATATAATACTTAATGTCAAAAGATCAGAATTAATCCACTGTTCATCACTATTGAACTGATTAAGCTATAGTGCATTAGTACAGTGGCATCAGAGCTACAGTACAGTGTAGAATGGAAGACATTGAATCTGCTTGGGAGGGACTTTGGTCTTTGGTTAATTGAAAGAGAAAATAGGGAAACACAGCAAGGTACAAAACAGTGGTACAATGCATTACATTTTGTGAAAAACAAGAAAGTAAATACATATTCAGACATGTGTGGTGGCACATGCCGACAATCCCACCACTTGGGAGGTGGAGGCAGAAGGGTCAAGGCCAGTCTCAGCTTTATGGTGAATTCAAGGACAGCCTTGGCTGTGTGAGACTCTATCTCAATACACACACACACACACACACACACACACACACACACACACACACTCACACACGCACGCGCGCACACACACACACACACACACACACACACTCTCACACATATTCGTACGCACTGTATTTGCATAAAGGAAGGCTAGAAGATACTTGAAGATCTCACGAAGTAGTTACCTCTCCAGAGAACTGGTTAAGGACCAGGTAGAGTAAGTGGTTTCATTCTGGCCCTGTAGGGTTGTTTTTTGTTTTAAACCTGTGAATGTTTTGCCTGTCCAAAGACATTGAAAAAGATCGCCAGCATTTCAAACACTGTTTTCCCTCCTGCCTCTCTGGAAGTGGCAGTTGCCACACTTCTGTGGACTCATTTATCATTTATACAGAGAGTGGTGTCTCTCGCCTCAGGCTGGCGGGGGCAGCTTGATGTAATGGGAGAGCGCACGGCTGGAATTCAGTCAGCCAAACCTCATTTCAGATTTGGCTCCAGCTCTTGCTGGCTGTGTGGTCCAGGGCAAGCTACGCTGCCTCTCTGAACTTTGTACGTTTTATAAGTACGGTAAATTAGATGTTAATAACATGCTTAGTGTAGTACATGGAAGTTATTAAACTCTCACATGATGGTTAATATTGAACTGTCAAATCCTAGAGGGTAGAGGCTTTTTGCTATCCTCTATTTTCTTCTACTGAAGCAATCTTGAATGTGCTTTGTGCAAACTCAGACCCAGGGCTGTGCATGAACATGAAATGGTGTGGATGGCGACAGGGTTGTTTCCTGAGGGATCACAGGGACAGAAGCAGTCCTGTTTTCAACTCTTAATTAGGAAGAATAAGTCCTGCCTAGTCTCAGAACAAAGGGTAGAAATTGTTGCTTCTTTCCCCCTCAAGGCAGGCCCTGCCTTGTTTTCTAGCAACAGGACAACGACCCATGAAATCAGGGTGCTTAGAGGCTGGGCTCCCTCCCAGGACTCTGCAGGAGGGGTCAGAAGCCAAGCAGCATGAGTCCCAGGTGTTACAGCTACATTCCAGACCCTTTATTCTGATGCTGAGCGCAGGGCACATCATTAATTCAGCACATAATTATGAGTACCAATGGTGTGCCTGGCAACTGCTTGTGATTTGGAGAAACAAAGATCAATGAAGCCTGACTTTTGATCAAAGCTAAAATCAATTCTTCAGACATCTGTCCTGTGTTTACCTTGCTGGGTTTAATAAGTGGATTTTTGCCACTCCTTCCATATCGACTCTGTCTTCCAATCCCTTTTAATTTTGACATTTAGACCTAGCTGAATACATACATATATACATACATACATAAAAAGTCTATTACCTGAATAAAATGCCTTTAAGGCCGTTAGCCTAAAGGCACACACACACACACACACACACACACACACACACACACACACACTCATGTAGGAAATGGCTTTGAGTTCTGCGGCTGTATCTAGCTTCACCCATAAGCTGAAGTAACATCACAACAGCTTAGTCTTAAAACAGGGAGGAGGGAGGCAGCCAGTCTTCTGGCCGTAAGTCCTCTGGGTCCACGATGATCAGGAAGAAGGGCAATTGCTCAGACTAGTGGGTTGAGTTCGTAGCTGGGGTTTGTAGCTTGTGACGTCTCGTCCTTAATCTGACATGACCTTTCACAAACGCCAAGCTTGAGGGCACCTCTGGGTTGGTCTTATTCGTCAGTGTGACATCACGACCGTGACAGAGAATGAAGGCTTGACCGTCACTAGGAATCTTTAAAGTAGGGGCTGGTGAGATGGCTCAGCAGGTAAGCGCAGGATCTGGGTATGGGTTCCCAGCATGCACATAAAAATCTGGATGTGGCAGCACAGGCCTGTAGTCCCTGCTGGGGAGGTAGGGACGGGAGGACCCAGTTAGGTATCTGCTAAGGTGCACACATGCACACCCACACACAAATGAAACAAAAGGTAATTGAAACACTTAAGAAATTTCCAGGCATCCTTAATGCTGGAGATAAACCTACTTTCTAGTTTTAGATAACCAGTTTAATTTCCGTCCAATAGGTCGTAAGTAAAGTGGAAGCCAATTAGATTGATGAAGAACTATGTAGGTAATGCATAGGCTGAGATCAAGTCTTTTCTCCTCTTAGTTAGTAGTGATAGGAGTTTTATGTAGCCGGGTGTGGTGGCCCCGCCTTTAATCCCAGCACTCAGGAGGCAGAGGCTGACAGATCTCTGAGTTCGAGGTCAACCTGGTCTATGCAGTGAGTTCCTGAACAGCGGGGGGTGGGGGGTGGGGGCTACAGAGACAACCTCTCATGAAAAACAAAAACAAAACAAAATAAAAAATGCTAGTTGTCTGTCCAGCAAATATCAGATCTGAGTAATCCTCTGTTCTCTTGGGGCCTTCCCTTTTGGTATGTAGGTGTAGAGAAGTTGGCTCACTCGTCACCCGTGACGTATGTGCTCTGCATCAGTGACCAGGACTCAGGGGAGCCTCCCTGGCCAGCTGAGAGCAGAGAAAGGCTTCAAAAAATTCCAGGTAGAAGATGAGAGTGGGGTCTGTGCAGGGCTCTCTCCCGTGTTCGTGACGTCGCGAGTACCTTCCAGAGTTTTGGGAAATGAGGGAGAGTCTCTGAGTGGTGGCCTTGGATGGATGACAGTGCTGCTGGGCTTGATTGAAGGAGCTGTTAGTTTCCAGTCATCTCTTGGCGAGCATCCATCTTCACCCCCCATCACTGACTCGAAAAGGGCAAAGCCTGCTGAGAGATCCGAGGCTCAGGACTCAGGTTGTTGGAGTCATTTGCTGCGATGTTGATCCTGTCCTCTCTGTGTACTTTGCCAGCTAGAACAAAACAGCGCTGCTATGGAAACCGCAAACACCAGGCAATCCTGGCCCCTGCACTTGGCAGCCCAGCCGGGGAGAGATAATGGCTTTTGTTGCTATCTATTGGATGCTGATGCTCAGCCGGCTTTACCCTCAGGGCCCCAACTAGGGATGGGCTGATACTGTACCACAAGTGCTCTCTTGTCTGTTCCCTAGCCTCCTGATGCATGCCTAAGGTAACCAATCCAGCCAGGGTACCCGCTCATTATCCTGATGACAACCCGGGGCCTTTACACTTAGCTGACACCTTCTGTGGTCCCTCATCTCAGGTGACTCTGAGGTGCTTGGCAAACCTACATCCTGTTTTCCAGAACTAACGAACACATTCTCCTGGAGACGGCTGCGACTCATATGTTTTATGTTGGGGTTGGGAAGGGCAGCCACATCCCCTAGCGGAGCATTCTGTCACACTCAGAGCAGGTGGCTGGGCATCTACGTCCTTGGAATGAATACAAATTACAGCCATCTGAAAACACATTTACCGTGAAACTCAAAAGATTATTAAAACCTGTTTGTTGGCTGCAACATTTAATAAGAGGTCATTTCACTATATGCAACATCAACAGTAATGATTGGAGAAGATAAGGCACAGGCTGGGGAAGCGAGGTCTCTCGCCTCCCCCTGAGTTGCCAGGTTAAATCAAACATGGCCTAGCAGTCAGGAGGTGTGGGCAAACACAGCTGTGTTTAGAACGCGCTGATGTCTTGGTCTATTTTCCCAATATTTGTGCTTTGGAAGGAGCTTTCTGCTTGAAATACCCTTCTCCTGCATTTGGCGTTTCCGTGTGTGGGAGAAGAAAATCATCCTACCTCTAATTCCCAGATATCTCAGGGTTGTTCTCGCCCTCTTAAAGCAGGTTATTTTTCTTGGTAATGTCTATTTTCTGTGGTTTGAAGCTGCCTTTCTCTGGAAGAGATAATCGTGGAAGAATCTTCTGACCCATTTGCTTGCAAATGGCAAGAAATGTTTGATATTCTTGAAGCTCTTGCCACATAAAGCAGGGCGATTTTCAAATTCTATTTGATCCTTCTGAAAGCCAGCTAGCCTTGTTCCTGAAAAATTGTAGCACAGGCAGAGAAAAATGGCTCTAATTTCTGACCATTACTTCACTTTTTTTTTTTGAAGGTTGTTATTCACAAGAATATGTGGAAAGGAGAAGTGAGTCAGTGCGGAGCCTTCATCATTAATGCTTGTCTCTTGCCCCGGAGGGAGAGTCAGCAATGGTGGCATCTAACCAAGAAGCTGGTGGGGTACTTGCATGTGGTAACTGAAAAGCTCCAGGCAGGCCTCGGCATAGCTGAGTCAGTCAGGAGATATATCATCCGTCGACGGCTCTGTTTCTTATAGCACGTCTCTGATGTAAAGAGGAAAGAGAGAGCCCAGGGGTTGGGGACACAGCCCAGCAAGAAGAAGTGCTTTCTTGGCAAGCATGAGAACCTGAGTCTGGAGCTCCAGAACTCCATAAAGTCGAGTGTGGCAGTGCATGCCTACAATCTCAGAGCTGGGGAGGTGGAGACAGCGGCAGGGGGATCTCTCAGGCTTGTTTCCATTCTAGCCAAATCAGCTCTGGGTTCAGTGAGAGGCTAAAAAAAAAAAAAAAGTGGAGAATAAATGAGAAAGATACCTGATGTCCACACTTGCCCACAGTTGCCTCCATGCACAAGCGGCCTCACATACACATACACGCACACATACAGCTTGTTCTGTGAGGTGTGTTAAAAGCCTTGATGTCCTAGAATTCCGGGGAAGCCTAGACAGGAACTTCCAAGCCTCTTCTAATAGAGTCTAGGAGATTATACTTGAAGTAGACTGGGAAAGAAAGATAAAAATAACACATACATAAATGCACACACATGCACGTATACATACATGTGTATATATGTACAATGCTCATATTTGTAAAGTTTTACAAGAGGATGCTCAACTCTGACACTGTTTTGCACCAGGTTTTGAAGCCTTTACCTTGGCTGTAGTGTGTCTGAGAGTGAGCTCAATGGCGGGAACCCGGAGGGGCGACTTGGGTGGAGGAGTGCCCATCAAGACAAGCAGCTGCATGTGAAGAGTCCTCAGAGCCTCTGTGGGACATCAAGGCCCAACTACACAGCATGGTTGTGGGCCTGGTCCCGGAATATGCCAAACTGAGCAGGATAGGAGGCCACAGAGCGACCTCATTGGATCTATAAATAGTCTACAGCAAAGAGACTTGAAAGAAAAAACCCACCTGGGATGGTGTTAGTTAATGTTAGTCCCTTTCTCTCCGTGAGAGGTGCCCTATTAGAACAGGTTTCATTAAAAAAAGAGAGAAAGAAGAGAAAAGAAACAAAAGCATACATTTGCGGGGCTGGAGTCCTACAGAGGGACCAGAGCTGGTACCATTCTTCCTTTTCAGCTGGAGATCTGGATGCTGAGCAAGACACACAGCTGATGCCTGCCTCCCTCCCTTACTCTCGCTCCCGATTCCCTCCTTTCTTCTTTCTTCTGGTTTTAGGTCTTATGTCTTTAAAAAATTTACATTTTATCTTGTTTTTTTAAAAAAATGTGTCGTGTGTGTGTGTGTGTGTGTGTGTGTGTGTGTGTGTGTGTGAGAGAGAGAGAGAGAGAGAGAGAGAGAGAGAGAGAGAGAGAGAGAGAGAGAGGGAGAGAGCCTGGTGAGTGTGTGTGAGTTCATGGTGTGTGTGTGTGAGCACATAGTCCACAGAGCACGTGTGGAGGCCAGAGGACAACTTTGAGGACTTGGTCCTCTCCTTCTACCTTTACGTAGGTTCTGGGACTTGAACTCAGATTTCTGGGCTTGCTCAGCAAGCACCATCCATGTTGGCTTGAGATCGCATGTCTTTTTAGTGAACAAATGTCTGCATTCAGGCAATAAGGGGAAAACTTTGGCTTCTTTGGCCTTGTATTTGAGGATAGTCTATCAGAGCAACACATAGGGCCGTAGTAGCTTGTGAAGGAATGAAAATCAATGAATGGATTAAACTGATTGGAGAGGTTAAAGGTTAGGGAGATAACCAAGTCCTTCAGAGTTTCCTTCAATTGTGACTTTGGGATGACCTCATTTCAGGGCTTTAGCACAGTGCTTTTGAAGGCATGCGAGTTGCTTAGGTAAGCCAGGAGGGTCCCTTTGCTGCTTTCTGGATGTGGGGGAAGGGAACACCCTTGATAGCTAATGTGGAATCAATACCCATTTCTTCTCTGGACCCAAGTGTATTGTTTTAATTCTAGGCATGGGGAGATCCTAGGCATTCCAATTAACAACTCCTTTTTTGCCCTATATAGAGTGTAATAAAGTAACCACAGAAAACTTAAAAGGGAGAGAAAAAAGAAAGAAAAAACTATGAAAAACAGAAAGTGTCAAAAGGCAGAAATCCTGTTGCCCTCAGGCTGTGTTAGCTGCTTTTACACAGCACAAAATAGGTAGGCATAGATGCTATCTAAAGGCTCAGAGGAGTGATGTGTGACCAGAACCTGGGGCTTCCAGCCACATAATTCTGCTAAGTAGATCAGAACCCTTCACTGAGGTAACTGAGGAGGGGCTGATCAGATCAATGGGGCTTGTTCTTGGAAGATCAAGAATTCTGACTCATTAACCAACTGAGTGCCAGTGACTCCCTCTAACACTGCAATTCTCTATGGCTGTGTTATGGTTAATCTTCATCGTCAGCTTGGCTGGATCTAGAAGTACCTGGGAGACACAGCTCTGGATGTGACTTTAGTTTTAAAAAATTTACATTGATTTGTTTGATTTGTGTGTGTACATGCAAGCGCACTCTTGTGGTGGTACCCACGTGGAGGCCAGGAGGCCCGTGGGTACCAGCACTCTTGCTCTGTTGACTCCCCGACTTGGCTAGCTCCCTCATTGCTACCACCAGGCCTTCTTTGCCAAGATGGACCATATACCTTCAAATTCTGAGCCAAAAGAAATCCTTTCTTCGGTTCCTTTTGTCACAGTCCTAAGATGAGTAACTAACAGAGACAGGTGTCACTCTTGCTTTGTGGGACAGAGACGAAGGCTCACATGTCAGTGGAGAGAGACTACTTTCCTACCCAACTGTTAACATTAATTGAGCACTCACAGTGTGCCAGGCCAGGTTTCAACCTCTTTATAAGTCCTGCGCAGTCAATCATCGTGATACCACCATGGCGAGGTCTACTCCAAGCGTCGTGAAAGCACCATGGTGTGTTCTACTCCAATCATCGTGATACCACCATGGCATGGTCTGCTCCAATCATTGTGATACCACAATGGTGTCGTCTACTGCAATCATTGTGATACCACAATGGTGTGGTCTACTCCAATCATCGTGATACCACCATGGCATGGTCTGCTCCAATCATTGTGATACCACAATGGTGTGGTCTACTCCAATCATCATGATACCACCATGGCATGGTCTGCTCCAATCATTGTGATACCACAATGGTGTCGTCTACTGCAATCATTGTGATACCACCATGGTGAGGTCTACTCCAATCATTGTGATACCACAATGGTGAGGTCTACTCCAATCATCGTGATACCACCATGGCATGGTCTGCTCCAATCATTGTGATACCACAATGGTGTCGTCTACTGCAATCATTGTGATACCACAATGGTGAGGTCTACTCCAATCATTGTGATACCACAATGGTGAGGTCTACTCCAATCATCGTGATACCACCATGGCATGGTCTGCTCCAATCATTGTGATACCACAATGGTGTCGTCTACTGCAATCATTGTGATACCACCATGGTGAGGTCTACTCCAATCATTGTGATACCACAATGGTGAGGTCTACTCCAATCATCGTGATACCACCATGGCATGGTCTGCTCCAATCATTGTGATACCACAATGGTGTGGTCTACTCCAATCATTGTGATATCACAATGGCATGGTCTACTCTCTTGCATTCTGTTTTACAGTTGATGAGATGTAGTAAGAGACAAAGAAAACCTTCTAGAATTTCACAATAAAAGGGCAGGCAAGAAGTTAAGCCAAGTTTGTCTGACTCCCTAAGCTCTTTTGTTTTTCATGTTTCACCAGAGAACATCTTAAAAAAAAAATCTGAAAAATATCCTGGATGTCACTCAACCCAGAAAACAGCAAAGGATTTTAAGAAGGTGATATAAGGAGCCAACTTTATATCTTGCTTACTTTTCCTGGCAGCCTGTGTGCTGATTTGACCCTTTCCACCACAACGAAGCTGTCATCCCAATTTTTATAGTGAAAAGAGTAAGATGGCCATGCCACAAGGCTGCCAAAGACACAGAGGACCCAAGAAACAGCGCCCCCCCTGCTCTAACCCGGCTCCACAAGTGTACTGTAGGATGCTCTGTAAGGAGATTGTGTGATGTCAAGATCTAGTAACACAATCCAGCATGGAGATTCCCAGAGCTTGATATAAAGTCTTTCCTGTTTATCAAATTCCCAGAGAGAGGCCAGGCACGGTGGTGTAGTGGGTAGCTGTTCCAGCTTTGACCTTGAAACACTGCCCCTAGAGTGACAGGTAACTGCCACACCTGTCTGTGACCTGCCCCTGGGGCGTGGCTGAGAGGGAGCCCCTTAAGACAAGAGGTGCATACATGCTTGGTCTCTTCTGGATACCTCATGGTCCTGGAATCTGGATGGGAGACCAACTTGAGTTCTCTGCTGGATGGTACCTCATCTCTCCTGGATCCTTTAACCAATCCCTATCGGCTGTAAGTTATCCCAGAAATAAACCTCTCTTGATTACCAGATAAATTACGTGGAATTGCCTCATTAAATACAGCAATATGGTTGCACACCCCTTTAATCCCAACACTCAGGAGGCAGAGGCAGGCAAGGCAGATCTCTATAAACTGGAGATCAGCCTGGCCTACATAGCGAGTTTCAGTCCAGTCAGGACTACATAGTGAGACCTTGTTTGAAAACAAACAAAACAAATCAAGAAGCAAGGCAAGGAACACTTGAGGAATGACTTGTGACATTGTCCTCTGGCCTTCTCCTGGGCCCCACGTAATCATACAGATTCGCAGATCAAGTGGCAGTAGTCTGTGCAGCATCCACAGAGGCTTCCCTCAGTTTGAGAGCCTTAGCTGAAGGCCAAGCGGCCTAAAGCTGTCTCTTGTGGTTCATTTGTTCTGTGGAACTCGGATGGCCTTCTATTAAGGCCAGAGAGGGGGAGAATTTGCCTGAAGCCACCATGCATGAATGCAGCTTTCCCTTCGTGGAAGTGGTCACTTGGCCGAGGAGGGAGACACCAGGGTGGGCCAGGAGCTCTGCAGGCATTTAGGAAGGAGCCCTTAAAAAAGCAGGGCAGGAGACCCAGATGAAGGTTTGCCTACTCGGCCCGATGCAAGACGCCTTGGATTTTTGTTGATAATGTAGCAGTGGGCAGCTCAGTGAAATCACTGAATTTGAGTGATGAGAAGGAGGAGGCAGAGAATTTGGGGAAGAATTTACACACACACACACACGAGAGATAGAGAGAGAGAGAGAGAGAGAGAGAGAGAGAGAGAGAGAGAGAGAGAGAAAGAGAGAGAGGAAGGTAGGAAGGGAAGGAGGGGGAGGGAGGGAGGGAGGGAGGGAGGGAGGGAGGGAGGGAGAGGGACATACACATATATATAAACATATATACACAGACAGGTATACACACAGACACACAGACAGGCATACACACAGACACACAGACAGGCATACACACATACACACAGACAGGCATACACACATACACACAGATACAGACACACACGCAGACACATGGTATACGTACACATACACAAACATATACACTCACAAATACACATACAGATAGACATACACACCACACACACACCACACTCAAACATATGCATCACACACTCACGTTTTTTCTGTTTTGAGAGTCTCATGTAGCTTTAACCCCTGATCTTCCTGCTCAGTCTCCCCAGAGTGTTACATTGTTCTTAACCTTCCCAATGGTTCTTTTTGGCTTTGCTTTCTGTGTTTATTTTGTGGTGCTGGGGATTGACCCTGGGACCTTGAGTAGGCTGGGTTTGCCTTCTACTTACTGAGCTGAACGCTGGCTCTCCTGGAGCTTCAGTAAGAAGAGATTCTTGCTCCCCTAGAAATGTGTTTGCAAGCTCTTGGGTCTCCAATTTTGAATGAGGTGGGATTGGGAAGGGGGTTCACTGTAAAACCAACGCCTCCTAAAATTGCCTGGACACTGTGGCTTGACTATGTCAAGATGATTGTCAGCGAATGTCACTCTTTAGTGACTGGTACCATCAAAGAGGCTGTTGCCCTTGGTTACTTACCTCCCAGAACTTGAAGTTAAGCCTCTGCTGCTGAAGGCACCACGCACATTGGATACGGTACGTAGAGGAAGGGAGATGGCATTGGCTTGGTGGCCTCAGGGGCCTGGCTGACCTACAGTCCATCGGGGAGTCTGGATGGTTTACTCTTTTTCTCTAAACCACCTCGCTGCATATCCAAGACAGTTCATTGCCACCTTTATTCTCTGAGAAATGACTGAAAAATTTTCAATGATAGAACTTCTAATTTAAAACAGGATCTGTGAGATAACTCAGTACCCATCAGTACTTGCTACCGTGAGATAACTCAGTACCCATCAGTACTTACTGTGCAAACCTGACAACCTGAGTTTGGATTCCCAGAATCTACGTGAAGATGGATGGAGAGAACACATTCTACACAATTGTCCTCTGACCCCCACAGCATGATTGTGATATGCTTACTCACATACACACCATCCTCAGATACAACAGTAAGACTAAATGCAATAAGACTAAATGAAGAAGAACCTAGCCACAGCCATCTGTGTAAAATGACTGCCACCCTCAATCTGCCCATCATATATCTTGTTCAGAAGCCATAACATTACTTCACACAGGCTAGCCATGAGTTATCAAGCATAGTCCAAGCATGTTTTCGAATGCCAGGAGTTGTGGTACCCACCTGTAATTCCAGCACCCTGGAGGCAGAAACAGGCCAGTCTCGAACTGGAGGCCAGCCTGGATTACACAGTGAGATCCTGGATCAAAGAATTAAACAAATGAAACTCGTGACATAATAAAAAGTGGCCTGGCACATTAGCACTCGGGTGTTATGGACCAGGCTTTCTTTTGGCCACCAGCCAGCTCCCAAATCATGACACGGAGACTTCTTAATCGTTATGAACGCTCAGCCTTATCTTATGTTTGTCCCATTAGCTCTCCTCAACCTGTTTCTCTTCATCTACAGTTTGCCTCGGGGCTTGTGACCTTTCTTTCCTTCTGTAGATCTTACTTTCACTGCTTCTCCTGTCTGGCTGGCTGGTGGCCGCCTGGCTTCTGATCCCAGGCATCTTCCTTTCTTACTCCCACGTTCTCTTCTCTCTTAGAGCCCAGATTTCTCCTCCTACTTATTCTCTCTGCCTGCCAGCCATGCCTAGCTATTGGCTGTTCAGCTTTTTATTAGACCAATCAGGTTCCTTAGGCAGGCAATGTGAAACAAATGCAACACATCTTTACATAATTAAACAAATGTAGCACAAACAAATGTAACACACCTTTACATAGTTAAAGTAATATTCTCCAGCATAAACAAATGTAACACACTTTACATAGTTAAATATCCCACAACAGTGTTACAAAGGTTAATGTGATAATCTTCTTACACATGTACATGTGAGCACAACAGCTGTCTTAGGCAGACCAGGTGAAGCTTGGGAGCCACCTAGCCCATGTTGGAATGCTTGAATGCATCTAGGTGGGCATGGATGCTCTCCATAATGTGAGCCAGGGTATAATCAATCCATCACTTTGCTCATTAAAAACAAAACAAAACATGTTTATTGGGGCTGGAGAGATGGCTTAGCAGCTAAGAACACTAGCTTCTCTTCCAGAAGACCTGAGTTCAATTCCCAGCACATGCATGTTCATAACCATCTTTAACTCCAGTTCTAAGAGATCCAATGCTCTCTTCTGGCTTCCTCAGGCAACAGGGCATGTGTGTAGTGCACATACATACACACAGGTGAAATGTCCACATACATAAAATATTAATTAAAAATTAAAAAGTAGGCCAGGCGGTGGTGGCGCACGCCTTTAATAGCAGCACTCAGGAGGCAGAGGCAAGTGGATCTTTGTGAGTTCGAGGCCAGCCTGGTCTACAGAGTGAGATCCAGGAAAGGCGCAAAGCTACACAGAGAAACCCTGTCTCGAAAAACAAAACCAAAACAAAACAAAACAAATATTAAAAAGTAATTATTATTATTACTGTGTGTGTGTGTGCGCGCGCATGAGAGAGAGAGAGTGCATGCATATGCACGAATGTGCATGCTGCTATGTAGAGTCAGTGCTTTCCTTTTACTTTCACGTGGGTGCCAGGGTTTGAATTCGGGTCTCTAGGCTTGCACAGCAATGCTTTTACCCACTGAGCCATCTTGCTGACCATGGTCCCTCTAGTCCATGGTTGCAGGGTACGCATATGTGTGTGTGTCAGGGATTGAAATTAGGATTTCATGCACGCTGGTCAAGCACTCTGCCACTGATCTATATCTCCCAGTGTTTGCTTATTATTTCTGCATCTCCCACAGTGAGGGGAAAAACTCAGATCTGAAGACATCTGTATATGGCAGTGTCGGTTCCCCCGAACTGGAATTACGGACAGTTGAACCTGTCATGTGGAGGCTGGGAATTGAACCTGGGTCCTCTGGAAGCTGCCAACATTCTTAACCCCTGACTCACGTCTCCACGCCCCAATATATACTGTGCTCTTCTGAGTGTATTCCAGACTTTTTGGACTTTTCTTTCACTTAGGAAGTAAAGTCCCAACTCTAAAAATAGCTGGGCACTGACGGTGTCTATGACTCATTGCTATTCCCTTAGCTCCACAGTAAACACATGCATGTCCTGCACCCGGGCCAGTCATAAGATTGGGGGCTCAGCCACTGTACTCCCTGCAGTCTCTGCCGGGCTCCGGAAAATCTATGCAAACCATAGCTCGAGAAGAGTTCATTTTCATCAAAAACGCTCACATCTTACGAGTTAGCCACTGATTTGTCTAGAAACCATTCCCTCTGGTTTTTCTCTGTGGTTCTTACATGTTAGTCTGCACTGGACTCATACAGGGTTTTTTTGAAAACACAGCCAAGGGCCAGCAAGATGGTTCAGTGGGTAAAGGTGCTTGCTGCCAAGTCTGAGGGTCTTAGTTCAATCCCTGGGATCCACATGGTAGAAGGAGAGACTGAGTCCTGAAGGTTGTCCTCTGTCCTCTACACTTGCATTGTGATACACACACACACACACACACACACACACACACACACACACGGGTTCACTGTGTAGCCCTGTGCCTTTCCTGGAACTCACTCTGTAACCCAGGCTGGCCTCGAACTCACAGAAATCCTCCTGCCTCTGCCTCCCGAGTGCTGGGATCAAAGGTGTGCACCACCACTGCCCGGCATTATTATTATTATTATTATTATTATTATTATTATTTTAAAGAAAAGAGAGCCAGATGGACCTCCAACTTGCTCAGGAGGTTTGGTTTGGGTTTCTGGGAATTTTCGTGGTTGCTAATTCTCTAAGTGACTTTTGGTGACCCACCGATAACATTTTAGGAAGCATTTCCCCAAACCAATTTTATTGATTCTGATTAACTTCTGGACGGTGGTAGGTTTAAAATGGCATTAAATGTAGTTAAATAACATCAAGTGGAGATGATATTTAATTAAGTTAAAGTAAGTAAATTGAATAAATTAGCCCAATTTAAAATGTGATCAGATAAATTTAAATACCATTGGGTAAATGCAAAATACCATCCATCAGAGATAACAACACACCCACAGGTCCTATGAAAATAGAAGAGAAAATCAAGAATGGGGGAATGTTTGTGACTTTCTTGCCCCCCGAAAACTTTCAAATTAGGAAGAAATTATTTCAAAAAAAAGAAGAAATTGAGGTAGTGAATTATGCACATTTGCATTGATAACACAACAGAACACAGTCATGTTAGGGGCATTGTTTTATTAGGCCAGCTATGGTATGAGTTAAAGGACAGTCCTTGTAGCCTGGTGTGGGCTCAATGTGCTTCATGGCAGGTTTAGTCCTGCCTCTCTTTTTTTTGAGACAGGGTCTCATGTAGCCCAGACTGGCCTCAAACACACTTTTTAGCCAAGGGTGACCTTAAATTTCTAATCTTCCTACTTCCAACTCTTGAATGCAGTGGTTACAGGCATATGTTATCAAGTCTGACTTATACAGTGCTGGGGTCAACCCCAGGTCAGTGCTTGTTAGGCAAGTACTCCAACTGAGCTCCACCTCCAGGCCTCCCTTCCCTGTTTAGCTCTGAAAATGTGTGGAGGCCTGTGATATGCTTGGTGATGGACACAGCTGAGGGAGTCACACGACATTAAGGTATTGCAGTCAGCGTGTGAGGTCATCAGAACTACAAAATAGAGACCATGATAAGAGCCTGGGATTGTGGACTGGAGAATGAGAAAATATGTAGCAGCAGAGGTGATTTTGAGGTAACAGAACTTTCCGGGACAGGACCATGGGCTGTTGTGTATTTGGGGATATCTGTTGCTGTGGTTTGAATGTCCCCTTCAAGACTCATGTGTTGGAAAGTTATCGCTGCTGCAACGATGTTGGGGGTTGGGACCCAGAGGGAGATGTCATGAGGGTGAGCGGATTCCTGTCAAACTGAAAAGGGCTTCTGTGTGACGTGGGAGGGACCGTGCTCTTCACATCTGGAGGATGCAGCCTCCCGGGAGCCATCTTGGGAGTGGAAACGGGGCCTATACCAGACATCAATCACGGCACTGTCCTTGGTTTAGAATTCCCAAACTCCAGAACTCTGAGAAATAAGTTTTCTGTTCATTATAAATAACATGACGTGCAATGAACTGAAACACTAGTATAATAAGCCCAGGGATAGGGTGTAGTTGGCCAAGAGACTCTGGGTACATATCTTGAAGGATCAGTGTGACTTAGAGAGCTGGAAAATGGTCTTCAAAAGGGATGGACACATCAAAAGAGTAGAGGCATTTTTAGTGAGAAAGGATGGAAACATACATTACATATGAAAAGTTTTCAGTGCCAGATGGAGGGATTTTTAAAGAAATTGCTGTAATTTTTTTAAAGTGCGTGTGTGTGTGTGTGTGTGTGTGTGTGTGTGTGTGTGTATGTGTGTATGTGTATATGTGTGTGTATGTGTATGTGTGTGTGTGTGTGTGTGTATGTGTATGTGTGTGTATGTGTGTGTGTGTATGTGTGTGTGTGTGTGTGTGTATGTGTGTGTATGTGTGTGTGTGCACGAGTGTCACAGCATGGGCTTGGACAGAGGTCAGAAGAAAACTCCTCAGAGTCAGTTCTCTCCTTCCACGTTGACATGGGTTCTGGGGATTGAGCTCAGGTCATCAGACTTGCGTTATTGGATAGCAAACAACTCTACTTGCAGAGCAATCTCACTGGCATGCATTTATTTATTTATTGAGACTGGGCCTTATGTAGTCTAAATTGGCCTAGAATTTGTTACGTAGCTGAAGATGACATGGAACCTTTTTGGGGGTGGTGATAAATTCTATCTATCTATCTATGTATCTATCTATGTATCTATGTATCTATCTATGTATCTATCTATCTATCTATCTATCAGTCTATCTATCTATCTATCATCTATCTGTCTATCATCTATCTATCTATCTATCTATCTATCTATCTATCTATCTATCGATCATCTATCTATTCATGTATGCATGTGCATGTGGCATGTACGTGGAGGTCAGAGGACAACTTGTGGGACTGGTTCTCCTTCCTCTATGTGGGTTCTAGGGATTGAGTTCGGGTCATCAGGCTTGGTTGCAGGTGCCCTTACAGGCTGAGCCACTTTAACCAGTTGACCTTGAACTTCTGACTCTCCTGCTTCTACTTTCTGCGTGCTAGATTGTAGGTGTTTGTTACCAGTTCTGGTTTATGTAGTCCTGGGGATCCAGCCCAACATTCTCACGCATGCTAGGCAAGTAAGTATTCTATCAACTGAGCTACAACCCCAGCCTATCAGATTAATGAATTTATTTTTATTTCTTACGCGTTGGTGGAGACTTATTGATTATTTATTTATTTATTTAGTTTTTTTTTTTTTTTTTTCCTAGACAGGGTTCTTCTGTGTAACAGCCCTGCCATCCTGGATCTCACTCTGTAGACCAGGCTGGCCTCAAACTCACAGAGATCCACCTGCCTCTGCCTCCTGAGTGCTGGGATTAAAGGTGTGCACCACCACCATCCAGCTATTTCTATGATCAGATCTCACTGTAGAGTCTAGGTTGGCCTGGAACTAGAGATCTTCCTGCTTCAGGCTCCAAGTGACGGGATTACAGGTGTGTAACTAAAACTCAAGCGGTTGCGTACACCTGTAGGAGATTTTTTTAAAACTCTCTTTTTATTCATTCTTTGTGTCTTTGACATCAGGCATCTCTATCCCATTAATTTCCTTGTCCCTTTGTATATACCCTCTGCCCTTACAACCTCCCTACCCAAATAAAATAAAATAAAATTTAGGAGAAAAAAAAGAAGAAAAAAAGGAAAATCAACCTCATCATGGAAGCTGCAGTGTAGTCGCACAGTGAACCGTTTTATCCATATGTCTTTACTTGCAAGTGTTCACTGCAATGAGTCATTGGTCTGGTTCGAGGCCTCTGGCTTCTGCTACACTATCAATGCTGGGCCCTCACTGGGATTCCTCTTGGATATCCTGTTGCTGCCCTGTGTTGTGGAGATCCTGCAGCTTTGGGTCAGGTGCTCCAGCAGATCACAGATGCGGTGGATGTTGGGGGTGGGCCAACTCATAACCCTGGTTCTGGGCCTGGGTAGTTGCAAGGTTGGGCAGCCTGCCAGCTCTCCCCTGTCCTCACCACCAGGGTGAGCTCTCTAGCATTGCCCCCTTCTAGTTCACCCCTTGCAGTAATGAGCAAGGGGCGGGGCCAGTTCTCTGGCTTTCAGGTCCTCAGGGTCCGCATTCCCACACCTACACCACCTGGGCCAGGTCCTCAGGGTCAGCTCTCCCACACCTACACCACCTGGGCCAGGTCCTCAGGGTCGGCTCTCCCACACCCACACCACCTGGGCCAGGTCCTCAGGGTCCGCATTCCCACACCTACACCACCTGGGCCAGGTCCTCAGGGTCCGCATTCCCACACCTACACCACCTGGGCCAGGTCCTCAGGGTCAGCTCTCCCACACCTACACCACCTGGGCCAGGTCCTCAGGGTCGGCTCTCCCACACCCACACCACCTGGGCCAGGTCCTCAGGGTTGGCTCTCCCACACCCACACCACCTGGGCCAGCTCTACTGTGTTGCCCAGGCAAGGTGCAGGGGCCACTCTCCCGAGTGCTGCAGCTAGTGAGGGCCAGGGACAGCTTTCTGGCTCTCAGGATCTCAGGGCCAGTTCTCCCATCTGTCACAGGTGGCCAGGTGCAGGGGCCACTGTCCCGAGTGCTGCAGCTGGTAATGGGGAGGGTTAACTTTCTTGCCTACCACATATGGCAGGGGCAAGGTGGGGAGGGCATCTTGAGGGATTGTTCTGAATTAAATCATTTGAGATGGGAAGGTCCACTTTCACTCTGGACCACACCTTCTGCTGGCAGCCTATATAAAGGACACGGAAGAAGGACCTCTCTCTTTGCCTGCTTGCCTTCACTTTAGCTGGCAAGTCTATTCTTTCACTGGCGTTAGAGCCTACTTCTTTAAGATTCTGGTATGTACTGAAGACCAGCTGAGACATCCAGCCTCATTGACTGAAGAACTACTGGATTCTTGGACTTTTCATTCATAGCTAGCCATTGCTGGACTAGCTGGACCACAGCCTGTAAGACACTCTAATATATATATATATTTATAGTGTGTGTGTGTGTGTGTGTGTGTGTGTGTGTGTGTGTGTGTACATGTGTATTCTATCAGCTCTGTTCCTCTAGACCCTGACGAATACAGTGGGTCTATTCTGTAAGGAAGTGCTGGCTGGGATGCTGAGGGAGGTTAGCCATGTGAAAGATGCTACCGTAGATTATTTAACCCATATAAGCTGGGTTAGAACAAACAACCCTCCCTCAGCCAACCTTCAGAATCACAAGCAAATGTTATCAGAAGCCACTACTTCGTGGAGTGGTCTGTCCTGTCACTAGTGGAAACCTGACCCATGGCATCCACTGTAAGTAGCTGACTTTCCAGTCCTGGAGGGCACACGTACTTTTCTTGTTTTATTTTATTTATTTTTGAGACCTGTCTGCCTGCCTGGTACTCTCTGTGGACCAGGCTAGCCTCAGACTCAGAGATCTGTTTGCCTTCCTTTTTAGGATTTTTGCAACATAATAAGAAATTTGACTTATTTTGGCAACTTGGGAATAAGTGTTGGGGAAAAAAGTTCTTCTGAATCCAATCTTTGAACAACCAGAATGTTTTGACGTACCTGGAAAGAAAACTTCCTGTAAGTAGGTAATAATTGTTGCCTACCTCAGTGATTTTCAGCCTTGTTGAGGATAGGTTTAATCTGAAATCTTGATAAAGGCACATTCTTAGTGCATTTTCAGTAATGTGACTCAATAAATCTGGGATGGGGCTCAAAAGCCCGAGTGATAGGAAGGGCCCAGGACGGATCTGAAGAAGGCACCTCACTGACCACACTTTGGAAATCCAACTGAAAAGGTTTCTTCTTAAGTAGTGTGGTTAGGACTGCTCCCTGGCTTTGCTCTGTGATTTGACCTTCAGTACAGGTAACTGGAAACATTCCTGGAAACTGGCCAATCTGTGAGCCGCTACATCCGCTGATGTCGACCTCCGGTGCTTATGCGGTGTAGATGGTAGACTTACTAATGTAATCCCCTCTGTTCGCCTTGATATTCTGTTCTAAATGAGGGATGTTGAGGGAATTAGGATAATGAGCATGCAGGCCTGTTCTGCAGGCATCTTCTTGGCTCCCATCAATCACTGACATTCTTATTCCCGTCTACCAAGGAGGCTTGAAAAGTTGCACAGCGGGCAGGGGGCAAAATTAATTGCTGTCTAGAAGTTCTTAATAGTGTTTTTCTCAGTATCCTTTTTGTTTTGGGAAAAGTATAGTTTAGATGAAAAGGTTTCAAAATGTGTATAAAAAACAGACAGATTGCCAGGCGGTGGTGGCACACAACTTTAATCCCAGCACTCGGGAGGCAGAGGCACATGGATCTCAGTTCGAGGCCAGCCTGGTCCACAGAAAGAGTTCCAGGACAGCCAGGGTGGTTACACAGAGAAACCTTGTCACAAACAAACAAACAAACAAACAAACAACAAACAAGACAGACACACAGAGGCTGAGGTAGTTACAAAAAGAACAGGACAGGATTTAATTTTGTAAAATAGTCAAGGATAATGTTCATCGCTATTTCCTTTCCACCCAGGTTTCAGGAAGACGTCTGCAGAGCTTCTGCTTCAGTCTGGTTTTTACCTCTGGATTGATCACGACTTTGAAAGTGAATTAGAAATGGGAAGAAGTGACCCAGAGCTTTAACTGTATCTGTTTCCATAGCTTGTTGCTGATCCCAAACATCTCAGTCGTCCTTGGAAGAAGTGGGGGCAGGGTGAGAAGGACGAGAGTTGGGCATCTTTACAAGAGTGGCTGGTTTTCCTTTTGCTCCAATCACGATTCCTTTAAAATTCACTTTTGGCTTGGTGATGTCTCAACCTTGCCACCAAGCCTAGAACCCCAAGTTCCATCCCTGGGATTCATGTGGTAGAGAGAACTGACCCTTGTACAGGCTGCCCTTTGAACTCCATACATGCCCTATAGCACATGCTCATACACATAGATAAATAAGATGTAATTTTAAGAACGCTGTTGTGTTGCTCATTTCCTTACCCGGCTGGGGTATAGAATGTCTGCTGCACATGTTGGAGATTTTTTGAGTTGTCATGGTGTCTGCTGGGAGCATGAGTAAGAACTGAAATGAAAAAAAAAAAAAGAACAGCAAGGAATCCATTTGTGGTGGTTTGCATGAGAGACGTCCCATAGTTGACCTGGTGTCCAGTTGGCTCTGTTTTCTTAGGAGATACAGCCTTGCTGGAGGAGGTGCATCCCTGGGGGCGGGCTTTGTGGGTTTCTTTCTTTATTTCTCTGTTTCATTATCTCTCTCTCTCCCTCCCTCCCTCACCCCCCCCCCTTTCCTGTGTGTGGATTAAAACGTGACCGGCCTCTGCCTCTCTGCCTGCCTTCCCTGCCATCCTCTCTGCCATTGTGTATGATCTGGAACTGTAAGTCAAGCAAACTCTTCCAAGTTGCTTTTCTTTCCTTCCTTCCTTCCTTCCTTCCTTCCTTCCTTCCTTCCTTCTCTCTCTCTCTTTCTTTCTGTTTCTTTCTTTCTTTCTTTCTTTCTTTCTTTCTTTCTTTCTTTCTTTCTTCCTTCCTTCCTTCCTTCCTTCCTTCCTTCCTTCCTTCCTTTCTTTCTTTCTTTCTTTCTTTCTTTCTTTCTTTCTTTCTTTCTTTCTTTTTTCCTTTCATGCCAGTCCTGAATCTCACTCTGTAGACCAGGCTGGTCTTGAACTCACAGAGATCCGCCTGCCTCTGCCTCCCAAGTGCTGAGATTAAAGGCGTGCACCACCACTGCCTGGCTCCAAGTTGCTTTTCGTCATAGAATTTTATTACAGCCGTCAGAGAAATAACCATTCTCTGGGGGAAGCAGCCTACGGAAGAAGAGAATAACTTCTTCACAGAAGGCGTCTGTGGGCTTGAGTCACATCCCCACTACTTCCAGCGGATTTCAAAACAACTGACGAATTTAGCCAACCCAAGCATTCGTTTGCAGTTGAACAGGAAGACAGGAAACATCTCACATGGAGGAGGGAGGGTGATACCTCCCCAGGATTCCCCCCTCCCGTGCCCAGGCCTCTTGCCAGCAGAGAGCAGGAATCCTGCACAGTTTCAGCTGCTCACCGCCTTTCTCTTTCTTCCCTTGTAGATCTGTAAGTTTCCGGACATCTTACCTAGAAATCCTGCTAACAGGGAAAGGACAGGGACTTGGCGTTTGTGTGACTTCTAGTGGCTTCTAGTCTTAACTTACCAGATTCTAACTCAGTCCTAGGGAGAGAGGGAGGGAGGAAAAGAAGGAGAGAGAGAGAGAGAGAGAGAGAGAGAGAGAGAGAGAGAGAGAGAGAGAGAAAGAGACAGAGAGACAGACAGAGACAGACAGACAGATAGAAACAGAGGGAGACAGACAGAGACAGAGAGACAGAGAGACAGACACAGAGAGGGAGACAGAGAGACAGAGAGGTTTCATAGCAACTTGATGAGATGTAACTTTAGGGTCACCAAAAATGCAATCACAACTCTCTGGAGGAGCCCATGCCTGCACTTGGGTATGCCTTAGTTTCCAAATCTCTCTTAGAGAAGCCCACCTCCGTGTTCTGTTCAAGCTCTTCCTGTCATTTTGAATGCTCCTCTTTCTTGATTTCTTTAATGAACTCCCCAGCTTTGCTTCAGATTGTCCACTGCTCAAACTCTTCCCTCATTTGAAGCCACGGATCTCAATTTGACCCGAGTTCAGGTCCCTAAAAGATTAAGGGAGGGCTGGAGAGATGGCTCAGTGGTTAAGAGCACTGGCTGCTTTTCCAAAGGACCCGGGATCCATTCCCAGTGCCCCATGCCAGCTCACAACCATTTTAAAGTCCAGCGTCAGGGGATCCGAAGCCCTGTCTGGCCCCTAAAGGCACTGTGTGCGTGTGATACACAGACATACGTGCATGTAAAACACCCATACACATAAAATAAGTAAACTAATTAGAAAAATAAGAGATCGAGGGAGTTCTTCAGGCCAGCGAGGATGACAGTGTGGGGCTGTGTCTGCCATCTCACCCCTGACACATTCAGTTTCGTCAAACAAGAACCAACTGTTCTGATTGACTGCTTGGTGTTATTCAAACCACTGATGTTCTGCCCATGGTAGTAGGTTTGGAGTACAGAAGGAGGATTCAAATCAGAATTTACCAGAAAAGTTGCTTTCTTTCTGTTTTTCTTCAAAATGCACACATTTGGGCATTGCCTTGGGTTTTGCGTATGCTCTCGAACTTTCAAGAAAGCACCTGGGCCGTTCTGATGGTTCCCACATCCTTACCTGATTGGGCTGAAATAGTCACATTTAGGTCATTTTAAAGTCCTAAGATAGTTCCTTGAGTTAAAAAATGGGGAGGGGTGAGGATGATTATTTTATTTTATTTTTTTGTTTTTTTTTTCGAGACAGGGTTTCTCTGTGTAGCTTTGGCACCTTTCCTGGAACTCACTCTGTAGCCCAGGCTGGCCTCAAACTCACTATGTATGCCTGCCTCTGCCTCCCGAGTGCTGGGATTAAAGGTGTCCAGCTGATTACGTTTTAAAAAGAGAAAATAAGACAAACATAGTAAATCAGGCACGATCAGGGGGCTGTGAGGCAGGGGCAATCAGGAGTTGATGGCCAACCTCAGCTACTTAGCAAGTTCCACGCTAACTTGGGCATGTGAGACTCTGTTGAAAACCAAACATTCTTCCCTATATCCCCCACCAAAGGAATCCCAGAGACTACGGCTGTGTTTATCCTGAGTGGTGAGGGAGTGAGTCTTTCTTCCTGTGTGTATCTTTCTGTCTCTCTTTCTGTCTCATGTAGCTAGGCTGGCCTCAAACTCACTACGTAGTCAAGAATGATATTGACAGATCTTCCTGCCTTTACCTCCTCAGTGCTGGGATTACAGGCCCGGCACCACTTCTGTGCTGAGGATTGAACCCTGGGCCTTGTGCATGCTAGGCGAGCACTCTCCCAACTGAGCCACATCCCCAGCCTGGGTTGAGTTCTTTATGAGCATATGTGTGTGTGTGTGTGTGTGTGTGTGTGTGTGTGTGTGTGACTGTGTTTTGGGATCACATTGAAGCTGATGCCACCAATAGAAACCTTTGGCCTTCGGAGTCCTTTACTTTCACACTGAACTTCCCCACGGAAGTCCTCGTGGGCGGCTCTCGCTGTGAGAAGTTTCTCTTCTGAATGCTTCTTTTATGACCTGAAACCCAGCCTCACCTACGGAACAGCTCAGCCCCTTGCACGGCAAGGCTGTGTGCCATCCGGGGATTTCCTAATGGCTAAGCACATTAGGAACAGAGATTTATGATCACCTTCCCAGTCAATTAAAATTCCAGATATTACTAAGGCAGAATCAATTAAGGTTAATTGGGGCTTCTGAAAACTGTTTTTCCAAAGGGAAGCCATGATGGGATTGTGGCTCCTAGTGGGTTTTGATCAGTTTTAAATAACTCTCTGTGCCTTTCTTTTCCTGGCACCAACTGCCTCCTCTCCCCAACGTGGCTCCTGCTATTATCATTTGATTCAGATGTTGCCTTTCCTGTCATAAGCTATCACTGTGACTTATTTGGTTTTTGCTTTGTCTTTCCCCCAAAACAAAAGGAAACAAAACCACCCCCTCCACCGCCCCCCCAAACTAAAACAACAGAAGAAAACAAAACTCCCAAGGCTCTCTGCAGACCAGAATCCTAACAAAGCCCCGACCCGTGCCGCACTGAAATCACAGTGGTCTGACGTGAAAGAAATACAGTCATTTGGAAGAGGGTGACAACATTTCAGAAGTAATTATCAAGCCTGGAAGAACAACCCATTCCCTTGCCTTTGTCATTAAGGTGGATGAAAAGGTTTGCCAACAGTGCTGACAAGGGTGGGTGGGTGGGGGGACGGACAGGTGGGACGGACAGGTGCACGCCGGAATCACAATGCAAGTCAGGCTCCCGTTCTACCCTAAGTTTTATTTTCTTGTCGTCAAGGGCTATTGTGACAGTTCTTAGCACAGCTGATTGAACTGGGAAAACACTTGGGACGGGCCCTTCGTCACCGAATGCAGAACATGCAGCCGGCAGCTCACAGAGAGCTCTAGGGCGGGGAGTGAATAATAATTCCTGTAGTTTGTATTCTCAGAAATTCTAACCTATTGTTCATCACTGGAGACGAATCCTGGAAAGCTAAGGAGGCACATTTTATTTTGAAAAGAAGAGAGGATATGATTGTGTGTGGAAAGCCGACATTGGCACCCTTCTATTGTCCTGCTACTCTTCAAGGGGGCATTGGGAGGCATCTGAAGGGAGCCGAACGGGGCCTCCATCAGAAGCCACCTGCATGAATTAGAGGAGTTTTCAGTGCCTCACACCCCTGAGATTATCACCTACAACCTCTTGACAGAGCGTAGATACCATGGGTACTTTCTTTCCAAAACTTAAAAATACATTTTATTTGGTGTGTGTGTGTGTGTGTGTGTGTGTGTGTGTGTGTGTGTATCTGTGCATAGCACACCCTGTGAGTGGAGGTCAGAGGACAACCTTTGGGAGTTGGTTCTCTCTCTACTAGGTGGCCAGGCTTGGTGGCCATCATCTTTCTTGTTAAGTCACATTGCTGGCCCCTCGGGTGGTTTTGACCTTCACAGGCCTTCCTCCAGTGAGCACAGAGGCAAAAATTTGGTGAGGCCAGTAGTCCCTGCTGCTGATCTGTATAATTTCCTTTCTTGTCAGTTTCAGTGGCCAAACAACCCCCAGGGCAGGTTGAGAAGGGTCCCGTTATTTACAAGGTGGGCACACGTGGCAGTCACGTGGTCTCTGTAGGGATGCGTGCTGTACGTGAACTTCTTTCAGAGTCCCTTCATTCATCCATCAGAGCAGTTCACCTACTTCCTGCCCCACTGCAAGAAGGACTCATTAGAGCTGCCTCTTTTGGATGGTCGGAGAGTATAGCTCCATTGGTGGAGTGCTTGCCTAGCATGCATAAAGCCCTGGGTTCAATCCGAAGCACCCCGTAAATTGATGGCCTATGTCTGTAATCCCAGCACTTAGTGCAGTGAGTTTCCCCAGATTGGGGCTGGAGACCCTGTCTCAGTTAAAAAAAAGTTTTGTTGTTTTCTAGGGACAGTGCTGGACTTGCACTCACCCACAGTTACAGTTCTCTGTGGAGGTGAAGTTTAGACCCGACACCCACACTTGTCAGTTTCTTGTTCCTTCTCTTCTTAAAGACCTCCTGGAAAAGGAGAGATGGGAAAGAAAGATTCTGAAAGTGTAGCAGTTCAGGGGAAAGTTTCTGTAATCAGAGATCTGGGGTATAATTATATGATAGCCAGGAGAGAGAAATATGCAGGCGGCGTCAGTCTCCAGGGTACGGTTTCTAATGAATTCTCTCTAGTCCTTATGGGAGAGAGAGGCACATTTGTAAAATTAAAAGTCAATGCCTCTTTGATGAGAGGATTTGCCTGCTCTTCTGTCCTTTTAAAAAGTACCGTGTGCTTGGAAAGAAGAGCCAAGAAACCAAACCTCTGCTCAAGGACACTGAGGGCGAGCAGGAATAAGCTGCCTGCTTTTTTTCTCCCAGATTTCAAGGCTATGTGGGCCCTTTTCTGAAAGAATTCGCTAGGTGGTAGGTGCCATGTGAATGGCTGATCTGAGGCACATGGCCTTGTCTGTACAGCCTGATAATACCTGTTAATTCAGAGGAGAAAAACATCTTAGTTACAGCAGCCAGCGACATTGTGCAACTGAAGAAAAGGTTGGCTGGGTTTTTCCTTTTTGGATTTTCCTCTTTTGAGACAGGTCTCTTGTAACCCTGTCTGGCCTC